>NC_046164.1:43773797-44025453 GCF_011064425.1 Rattus rattus | reverse complement strand
AGTTACGTAATAATATCTATGTACACAATGGAATTATTACTTCAGCTTTGGTCAAAAATGAACGAGTTTATGAAATTTTAGGCAAAATGGTTGAACTGAAAATAATATCCGAGTGAGCTAACCCAATCACAGAAAGACATACATGGTATGCACTTCATTGGATAAGTGGCTAGCGTATTCAAATGCCTGAATTACCCTAGATGCTCAACAATGAAAACTCAAAGATGGATGATCAAAAATGAATGCAAGCCCACTCCTTCTTTAAAAAGGAATAGAATACCTTGGTAAAAGGTAGAGGCAAAGATTAAAACAGAGACTGAAGGAACATCCATTCAGAGCCTGCCCCACATGTGGCCCATATATATACAGCCACCCAATTAGACAAGATGGATGAAGCAAAGAAGTGCAGAAGTGTAGATCGCTCCTGAGAGACACAGCCAGAATACAGCAAATACAGAGGCGAATGTCAGCAGCAAACCTCTGAACTGAGAATAGGACCCCCGTTGAAAGAATCAGAGAAAGAACTGGAAGAGCTTGAAGGGGCTCGAGACCCTATATGTACAACAATGCCAAGCCACCAGAGCTCTAGGACCAAGCCACTACCTAAAACTATATACATGGACTGACCCTGGACTCTGGACTCGTAGGGTGGCAAATGAATATCCAAGAGCACCAGGAAGGGGAAGCCCTGTCCTGCTCTGAATGAACCCCCAGTGAACTAGACTGCTCGGAGGAGGGGCAGCAATGGGGAGGAGGGGAGGGAAACACCTATAAAGAAGGGGAGGGAAGGATGTTTGCCTGAAACGAAAGGGAATTTCAAATGTATATAAGAAATATTCACATAAAAATAAATAAAAAAAAAAGAATGCCTTATTTGATTTTTTGCACCTGTTCATAATTGATTCTTAACAGTAAATATACTCTTTGATTTTCACACTACTCATGTTCCAAAGGGCTATTTTATACTTCTAAACAGGAGAAAACTACTTATAAGTAATGAAACTAATTCATCTTTTTATGTACCTAGTGATATATATGTTTATTTAGAACTGTTAATTTAATAAATTATTTATGAAATATATTTAATATGTTTCAAAAATTTTAAAACAACAGTTTACAGATTTTTCACAGTCATTTATTTTCCTATAAATCCAGTCATAAATTATAAACTTAATAGATTTTGATGGATGTTAACTCAAATTTTTTGTTCAGATTCCTAGTATCTGTTGTATATAAAAACACTATGTGCCAATCAAATATTTCTCTACCTAGAATTATCTCATCTCCCTGGACTAGAGTGAGGCAAACTAGATAACCTTTGCTGTCTATGGAAATATACTGAAAACCTTTTTATGAGCTGGGTGCACAGAACTCCATGAGTAATATGGTGATAACATTAAGTAGGGTGAACATCTTAGTCACTACACGTTTAAAGTATTGCTTTATTTTTGGAATTTACTTCGTTAATGAAATTGAAACAAAGCAATTTAGTAATTTGCAGTCTAAACCATTGAGGCAAGTTTTGGATATGACCAAATATTATTCTTTTGCTATGCGATAATAAGCATATTAAATGTCTTATAACCTTTATTTTCTCATTCATTGTGTGGGAACAGCCTTACCACGTGTCATTTTCATGAAAATAGACATTTACAAGAACTTTTTTTAATATATTCATTGAACCTAAACAAAAGTCAACTTCTCCATTCCTCACTGTACTGTTATTGAGATTTTGTATCAAAGTTGCATGCAATTGCATTAATTTGCTTTCCAATGTTTTGTATATACTGGCAAAGTAATGAGAAAATGAAATCCATTTTAAAATAGCAAGCATTGGTATAGAGACTTGAAATTACAAGTTTTCATCTTCAACTATGAAATCATCAGGAAATAGTCCTGTCATCTTTTCTTGTTAGCACATGCACTTTAAAGTAAATGTAGCTTTTAAACTTATGATGAGAGGACAGGATGTGAACATGGAAGTGCTGATTCTTAAGTAAATGTCATCTTGATTCGTATTTTTAGAAATGCCAAAAAGTGACTGTGTAAAGGGAAACAAAATTATGTTTTCTGCTGACCTGTGTCTTCTCTTTGGCTTTGTGGTCTCTCTGTTCACTGGATTTTTCAGTAAGTGTTAAAAGAAACTTCTATAAAATCTTCAGGGATATATTCTGACCAAAGAATTTCATTGAACAATGTACTTGTAGTCAGTTTTAGGTTTTTGTTATAGATGTGTGTGTGTGTGTGTGTGTGTGTGTGTGTGTGCATGTGCATGTGCATGTGCATGTGCATGTACTGCATGTTACACATCTCAATTTACAGTAAGTTGACATTTTATATTATAATATTGTAAACATTATATATGTATATTTAAAATTAATATATTTTAATGCATTGACTTTCATGATTACTGAGACTGAGACAGCAAATGATTGGCCTTCTCTATGTTAGAAGTACATTTAGTGTAAACTCCACAACATTTGCAATGTTCACCAACAGGAGACCCTGAATATCCAACCTAATGCAAGAACAAGACAGCTGTGACTTACTTCATGTTGTCAGCTATGAAGAGAAAAGAGGGCTACTGAAATTTTGTTACATTCAGTCACCTATATAGGAAATCATTAAAATGTGGAGAGTCGTAATTTTTACAGCTATTATATAAATCCATACTAAGCATGTCTGGAAGCACACACACACACACATATACATATACATATACATATACATATACACATATATATATATATATATACATATATATATATATATATATATATATATATATATATATATATCCTACTCTTTTCTACCTGCACATATTTTCAGGTAGAAGCTAGACTCACCAGTACATTATTTAAGGTTTTATGGCCCATATGTAAAGCACTGTTTCCCATAAGGCTTTTCTAGAAATCTGAAAATGGGTCGTCACTCTTCACCAACTGCTGAAGATAATTATTGTAATGTTTTAAAAGAGCCTAAGAGCAGTCCTCATGATCTAATACAGAGAGAGTTTTAAATGGGTGTGTTAAAATAGACGTTATTCAGCATATATAAATTTGTAATGCTCTGCCTGTAGATAACATGTCACTCAGAGATACACTTTCCTCTGAAGCCTCTGAGTGCTGGGATTACACATGTGTACCACCATAACCTGGCCTTGCTGTTTTGTTTTAGTTTTTATAAATTAATTATTACTGATAAATTCAACAAAATTTATTTGCCAATATTTTTCCCATCACAGCCATGATTTTGAAATGTGAAGGACATTGAAATAAAATTAGATGGTACAATAATTTTTAGGTTATTTCCAAAACTTTGTTTTTCTTTGTTGAGAAAAATAACACAACAAATACAAAGAAAGATAAACAAAAAGAAACTGCAATTTTCAGTTTTATAGAAAATTTGAACATCTCTGTATATTGTCCTAAGGAGAATAAAAAGCTAATAAAATAATAAATTTTCTAGAAACAAGCAGTTATGGCATAACACAGAAGAAATACATATAATTAAATCTCAGTATTAAATACTTTTTAATTTTACAAAAATATCACAAATTATACAGTAGTTTGGTTACCATTTATTTTTTTTTCATAATATACTCAAGTATACTTGAAAGGTCTATATTGGCACAACTTATTGAGATCCAATCACTTTACATAGCACTGAAATGAATAAAAATGACAAAGACAAATGGTTAATAATTTCACACAATTTGCCAAAATTCTATGCATTATCCACTGCTGTAAAAGTGTTACCTCTAGGCCAAAATCATAATGAAATGTCAATAAAGTGAGGGATGACAATTGCAGATTTAAGTTTTTATCTTTATAGAAGTTATAAAGTTCTGTATCATAGTAATCTCCTCAAGTGGAATTCTCTACAAAACCAAAAGACAAATTTATAGATTAATTGGTAGCATAATAACTTTAATAGATATTATTGGGGCTAATTCAAAATTAAATAATAATAGAGTTGCTTAAATCCAGTTATGTCTGGCACATTAAGAACTGTAATTTTCTGTAGTATTGAACACTAGCACTAGCTATGCTGATATTGATACTTTTAATGTATTTCACCAGTATTTTGTAATATGGCAAATGAGCAACTGAGTTTGTCTCTCTATATCTATATTTAATAGGTAGTCCAAATAACCTAAATTATTTAGTTTAAAACATATATGTCTATATGTATCTACATAGTTGTATCAAATTCTTAAACATAAAACAGTCATATTCTTCAATTTTAAGAAATTACTGTGAACTAAGTAACATCATTTCAAATTGAAGAAGTATTTGCTTGATTTAGTATAATATTTTGAAACATTATACCTCATATTATAATACACATCATGAATTGTTGTAAACCTCCATACTCAAATTCTTTGAATTATTAGCCATTAGATCAACAACCCTGAATATTGCATGCCAAAACTCACTAAACTGTTTAGTTTCTTGATAGTTCAGCTAAAAATAAAATATTTAATCTGAATCTGAAAAGTATGACTCCCTTAAAAACCATTATTAATTATTATCCAACTTCTATAGCTCTTTTAAACACTGGGAATAAATTGCTATTAAGTAAAAAATACTGTAACTTCTAAATCATAAAGCTTTTCAATAAGATATAGCAATGGGAGCTATATTGGAAAATAAAGTTCAATTTAATCTATTTCTTTCATTTTTAAAAGTTTTCATGATTTTTATCATATTCTTCCTATCCTCGATGACTCCAAGATCCTGTCCCCCTATATACACATCTTTATGTTCTTGCACTATCAAAAACTATTTAAAACTATTTGTCTTGACCTGAACCTGAGGTTTGCGTTAAATTGTGGTTGATATACAAAGATTCAGTCCATGGAAGAAAATTACTTTTTGGTACCAATTTCAAAAGACTTCTTGGCTATGCCTATACCCCTTTGTGCATTCTGGGATTTTTACCTTCCATGAACTTGTGCATATCTTGTACATGATGACAGAATATGTTAGCCCATATGTGCATTAGTCCTGTTCTATCTTGGAAATATTTTTAGATTTAAGTTATCAAACGTTTGTTTTTGTTTTTGTTTGTTTGTTTGTTTGTTTTCTAAGTGTTCTGCCTTGTCTTCTACCTGAGCCAACATTAAGTTCTGATAAGGATTTAACTATGCATTGATCTATGGGCATGATCATATAATGTTAAGAGTTACCTAGTTTCTAAGTTCATTTTGAAAAATAATTATACAAGTTTTCCCTTTAGTCCATGATCCACCTAGTCTCAGGATCTTGATCTCATTAGCAGTGTCAAGTACAGTTTTCAAAGAAGTCCTATCAAACAAAACAGTGGGTTATTAACATAGTATTTGTGTCACTGGGTACAGTTGTTTTTCTTTTATGTGGTATACTATTATACTTTGGAAGGTGGGTGTGCAAAGCTTAGTAAGATTGATGTTTGCTTTTCTCCTCCAGTAATGTGCCTGGTACCTTTCAAGACAATAAATGTTAGTTTGTAAAGGTGAGGATTTCATTGAGCACCAGTTCATTCCTCCATGTTCACTAAGAGAAGAGTGTGCTGTCTTCAAAACTCAGGTCTTAGCTACAACTTTGTAATGCTTGAGAGTGGACTATAGAACTCCTTAGACCAACAATCCAAATAGATTATATCTATTTCTGGTACTGAGTAAATGGGGTTATTGTCTTGGCCATTGTGTAGTAACGTCTTTTATTGTTTAGGACGTTTCGACCATAGTAGGTTATCTGTGGCTTTTCAGAAGGCTTTTGTTTCAGTTATTACTGCACACATTCTCTTCAGTACTAGATGCTTCAATGTCCATTCCTTTTTAATCCACTACATCCCCCCATTTCCCTTCAAAACAATATAGTTCAGTTAAACTAATATAGCTTATATATTGTCAGGTTTGAATATATGCAGTCCTACCTTTCTATAGTTAACCATGAGGTCAGTTTAAATAAATAAACTGTATAACTTAAAAGATTGCAATTGTTATTCTCAGGATGACCTAGAATTGACTGCATAGAGGCAAGTCAGGCATTTTTGGCAGACTTTCTATCTTCTACACTTACCTACTTACCTAACGCACTTGGATTTGTGATTCACCTGCAGGTAATGGAGCTACATTAAAGCTATTTTTGAACAGTAAAAATGTCAGCTATGAATGTTTCCAACGACTTAATTTCAAATGTTCTATGAAATTGCTTGTGTAACAATCCATTTGAAGTGGAAAATTCCTGACAATCACAGAAAAATGTTTTTTTCCTCGAATCACACTCACCATACTACTTATTTTGAAGATTGACATGAGATTTTTCTCACTTTATTAGATACTGTCTTGATCCAGTTGTGATTGTGTGTGTGTGTGCGTGTGTGCTTGAGTGTGTGTGTGGTTTTTAGAATCAAACTAAATTTATTAATTCTTGATGTGTACTAACACTTTGACTTGTTTAATTTTGTATTAATATAATTGAGTCATTTTAAAGTTATTGTTTTTTCAATTAGTTCTAATATAAATAGAGGCTTTGGAGTTTTAATATTATCCAACACTTAAGTGTTGAAATTCTTAAATATTTTATTTTAAAAATGAAAAACATAGATCTCCTAGTCTCTAAACAATGAGGAACACATATAATACAATTACTTAATGATTCAACATTGTAGGTCTAAAAAACATTTGCACCAATTTTGTTAATCAATGAAATAAATTAAAAATCAACCCTCAACCAATTTGTCAATAAAGTTGAAAACAGAAATATTTCAGAAATTTGTATTGTTAACTCGATATTCTAATATTATTTGTTTATCTTTTTACATTTATTCTAACACAGCAGATTTTATTTCCTATCTGGTGCACCCTCTGACTATTCCATATTCCATACTTCCTCCCGGTCATACTTCCACGCCCACCACATCTCTCTGAGGATGTCCCAACTGATCCTACTCCACAAGACTTCTTTTTTTCCCTCCATCTTTATTAAATTGGGTATTTCTTATTTACATTTCAATTGTTATTCCCTTTCCCAGTTTCCAGCCCAACATTCCCCAACCCTTCCGCCTCCCCTTCTATATGGGTGTTTCCCTCCCAATCATCCCCCAATTACTGCCCTCCCCCCAACAATCACATTCACTGGGGGATCAGTCTTGGCAGGAAAAAGGACTTCCCCTTCCACGGGTGCTCTTACTAGGCTATTCATTGCTACCTATGAGGTTCGAGCCCAGGGTCAGTCCATGTATATTCTTTGGATAGTGGCTTAGTCCTTGGAAGCTATGGTTGGTTGGCGTTGTTGTTCATATGGGGTCTCGAACCCATCCAAGCTCAGTCCTTTCTCTGATTCCTTCAATGGAGGTCCCCTTCTCAGTTCAGTGGTTTGTGCTAGCAATCACATATATATTTGCTGTATTCTGGCTGTGTCTCTCAGGAGAGATCTTCATCCAGTTCCTGTCGCCTTGCATTTCTTTGTTTCATCCATCTTATCTAGTTTGGTGGCTGTATATGTATGGGTCACATGTGGGGCAGGCTCTGAATAGGTGTTCCTTCTGCTTCTGTTTTATACTTTGCCCCCCTATTCCCTCCCAAGGGTATTCTTGTTCCCTTTTCAAAGAAGGAGTGGAGCATTCACATTTTGGTCATCCTTCTTGAGTGTCATGTGTTCTGTGAATCTAGGGTAATTCGAGCATTTGGGGTATATCCACTTATCAATGAGTGCATACCATGCGTGTTTTTTTGTGATTTGGTTACCTCACTCAGGATGATATTTTCCAGTTCCATCCATTTGCCTATTAATTTCATAAAGTCATTGTTTTTGTTAGCTGAATGGTATTCCAATGTGTAGATGTACATTTTCTGTATCCATACCTTTGTTGAAGGGCATCTGGGTTCTTTCCAAATTCTAGCTATTATGAATCAGATTGCTATGAACATAGTGGAGGAGGTGTCTTTGTTATACATTCAGGAATCTTTTGTGTATACGCCCTAGAGAGGTATAGCTGGGTCCTCAGGAGTACAATGTCCAATTTTCTGAGGAACCTCCAGACTGATTTCCAGAATTGTTGTAGCAGACTGCAATCCCACCAACAATGGAGGAGTGCTCCTCATTCTCTACATCCTCACCAGCCTCTGCTGTTACCTGAGTTTTTGATCTTAGCCATTCTGACTGGTGTGAAGTGGAATCTCAGGGTTGTTTTGATTTACATTTCCCTTATGACTAGAGATGTTGAACATTTCTTTAGGTGTTTCTCAGCCATTAGGCATTCCTCAGCTGTGAATTCCTTGTTTAGCTCTGAACCTCATTTTTTAATACGGTTATTTGTCTCCTTGCAGTCTAACTTCTTGAGTTCTTTGTATATTTTGGATATAAGCCCTCTATCTGTTGTAGGATTGGTTAAGATCTTTTCCCAATCTGTTGGCTGCCGTTTTGTCCTAACAAAAGTGTCCTTTGCATTACTGAAGCTTTGCAGGTTTATGAGATCCCATTTGTTGATTTTTGATCTTAGAGCATAAGCCATTGGTGTTTTGTTCAGGAAATTTTCTCTGGTGCCCATGTTTTCAAGATTCTTCCCCACTTTTTCTTCTATTAGTTTGTGTGTACCTGGTTTGATGTGGAGGTCCTTGATCCACTTGGACTTAAGCTTTGTACAGGGTGATAAGAATGGATCGATCTGCATTCTTCTACAGTCTGACCTCCAGTTAAACCAGCACGATTTGCTGAAAATGCTATCTGTTTTATATTAGATGGTTTTGGCTCCTTTTTCAAAAATCAAGTGACCATAGGTGTGTGGGTTCATTTCTGGGTTTTCAATTCTATTCCACTGGTCTATCTGTCTGTCTCTGTACCAATACCATGCAGTTTTTATCAATATCGCTCTGTAATACTGCTTGCGTTCAGTGATAGTGATTCTTCTGGAAGTCCTTTTATTGTTGAGGATAGTTTTAGCTATTGTGGTTTTTTTTTGTTTTTCCAGATGAATCTGCAAATTGTTATGTCTAACTCTTTGAAGAATTGGGTTGGAATTTTTCTGTGGATTGCACTGAATCTCTGGATTGCTTTTGGTAAAATGGCCATTATTACTATATTAATCGTGCCAATCCATGAGCATGGGAGATATTTCCATCTTCTGAGGTCCTCTTCATTTTCTTTCTTCAAAGGCTTGATGTTCTTATCATACAGATCTTTTACTTGCTTGGTTAAAGTCACACCGAGGGATTTTACATTCTTTGGGGCTATTATGAAAGGTATCGTTTCCCTAATTTCTTTCTTGGCTTGTTTCTCTTTTGTGTAGAGGAAGGCTACTGATTTATTTGAGTTAATTTTATACCCAGCCACTTTGCTGAAGGTGTTTATCAGGTTTAGTAGGTCTCTGGTGGAACTTTTGGGATCACTTAAATATACTATCATATCAACTTCAAATAGTGATATTTTGATTTTGTCTTTTCCAATCTGTATCCCTTTGATCTTGTTTTGTTATCTCATTGCTCTGGCTAGGACTTCGATAACTATATTGACTAAATAGGGAGAGAGTGGGCAGTCTTGTCTAGTCCCTGATTTTAGTGGGATTGCTTCAAGTTTCTCTCCATTTAGTTTAATATTAGTTACTGGTTTTCTGTATATGGCTTTTACAATGTTTAGGTATGGGTCTTGAATTTCTATTCTTTCCAGGACATTTGTCATGAAGGGGTGTTGAATTTTCAAATGCTTTCTCAGCATCTAATGAAATTATCATGTGCTTTTTATCTTTCAGTTTGTTTATATAGTGGATTATGTTGATGATTTTCCGTATATTAAACCATCCCTGCATCCCTGGAATGAAGCATACTTGATTATGATGGATGATTGTTTTGATGTGTACTTGGATTCGGTTTGTAAGAATTTTATTGAGCATGTTTGTGTTGATATTCATAAGGGAAATTGGTGTGAAGTTCTCGTTCCTTGTTGGGTCTATGTGTGGTTTAGGTATAAGAGTAAATGTGGCTTCATAGAAGGAATTGGTAGTGCTCCATCTGTTTCAATTTCGTGGAATATTTTGGATAGTATTGGTATGAGGTAGGTCTGATAGAACTCTGCACTGCACCCATTTGTACCTGGGCTGTTTTTAGTTGTTAGATTTTAAGGAATGCTTCTATTTCATTAGGAGTTATGGGGTTGATTAAATGGTTTATTTGTTCCTGATTTAACTTCGGTACCTGGTATCTGTCTAAGAAATTGTCCATTTCCTCCAGATTTGTTGAATATAGGTTCTTTTGTAGTAGGATCTGATGACTTTTTAAATTTCCTCTAGTTCTGTTGTTATATCTCCCTTTTTATTTCTTATTTTGTTAATTTGGACACACTCTCTGTGTCCTCTGGTTAGTCTGGCTAAGGATTTATGTATCTTGCTGATTTTCTCAAAGAACCAGCTTTTGTTTCTGTTGATTCTTTGTATAATCCTTTTTGTTTCTATTTGGTTGATTTCAGCTCTGAGTTTGACTATTTCCTGCACTCTACTCCTCCTTCGTGTGTTTACTTCCTTTTGTTCTAGAGCTTTTAAGTGTGCTGTCAAGCTGGTGATATATGTTCTCTCCTATTTCTTTCTGTAGGCACTCAGAGCTATGAGTTTTCCTCTTAGCACAGCTTACATTGTGTCCCATAAGTTTGGGTATCTTGTACCTTCATTTTCATTAACTTCTAAGAACCTTTAATTTCCTTCTTTATTTCTTCCTTGACCAGGTTATCATTAAGTAGAGCATTATTCAACTTCCATTTATATGTGGCCCTTCTTTCCTTACTCTTATTGAAGGCCAGCTTTAGCCCATGGTGGTCTGATAAGACGCATGGGATTATTACTATATTTCTGTATCTGTTGAGTCCTGTTTTATGACTGATTATATGGTCACTTTTGGGGAAAGTACCAAGACATGGTGATAAGAAGGTATATCCTTTTGTTTTAGTATAGAATGTTCTATAAATATCTGTGAAAACCATTTGGTTCATGACTTCGCTTAGTCTGTCTATGTATCTGTTTAATTTCTGTTTCCATGATCTGTCCATTGGTGAGAGTGGAGTGTTGAATTCTCCTACTATTATTGTGTGAAGTGAAATATGTGCTGTGAGCTTTAGTAAGGTTTCTTTTATGTATGTAAGTGCCCTTGTATTTGGATCATAGATATTTAGGATTGAGAGTTCATCTTGGTGGATTTTTCCTTGGATGAATATGAAGTGTCCTTCCTTATCATTTTTGATTACTTTTGGTTGAAAATTGATTCCATTTGATATTAGAATTGCTACTCCAGCATGCTTCTTCATACCATTTGCTTGGAAAGTTGTTTTCTAGCCTTTTACTCTGAGGTAGTGTCTATCTTTCTCTCTGAGGTGTGTTTCCTGTACTCAGCAAAGTGTTGGGTCCTCATTGCATATCCAGCTTGTTAATCTGTTTCTTTTTATTGGGGAATTTAGTCCATTGATATTTTTGAGTGATATTAAAGAATAGTGATTGCTGCTTCCTGTTATATTCGTGTTTGGATATGAGATTATGTTTTCGTGCTTGTCTTCTTTTTGTTTTGTTGCAAACTGATTAGTTTCCTGCTTTGTCTATGGTATAGCTTGCCTCCTTGTGTTGGGCTTTACCATTTATTATTCCTTTTAGGGCTGGATTTGTAGAAAGATATTGTGTAAATTTGTTTTTGTCATGGAATACCTTGGTTTCCCCATCTATGTTAATTGAGAACTTTGCTGGATACAGTAACCTGGGCTGGCATTTGTGTTCTTTTAGAATCTATATGACTTCTGTCCAGGATCTTCTGGCTTTCATAATCTCTGGTGAGAAGTCTGGTTTAATTCTGATAGGTCTGCCTTTATATGTTACTTGACCTTTTTCCCTTACTGCTTTTAATATTCTTTCTTTGTTTAGTGCATTTGGTGTTTTGACTATTATGTGACAGAAGGAGTTTCTTTTCTGGTCCAATCTATGTGGAGTTCTGTAGGCTTCTTGTATGGGCATCTCTTATTTTGGGTTAGGGAAGTTTTCTTCTATGATTTTGTTGAAGATATTTACTGGTCCTTTGAGTTGGGAGTCTTCACTCTCTTCTATACCTATTATCCTTAGGTTTGATCTTCTCATTGTATCCTGGATTTCCTATATGTTTTGGGCCAGTTTCTTTTTAAACTCCTTGGAGTCTCTAGTCTCTTTAGGGTTAGGTGCATCTTCTCTTGCTGAACCCAGACCCAGCAGTCATGTGTTGGGGACCTCATATCAGCTTGTACATACTGCCTGGTTTGTGATTAGTGTCTGAGAAATCTCAGGAGTCCATTTTAAATTGAGATTGCTGGTTCTATTAAAGAGTTGCCTTCCTCCCCAGCTTCTTGCAGTTTTTCTAATTCAACCACAGAGGTCAGCAGCTTCTGTTTACTTGTTGGGTGCCAATACCTGCATTTGAGCCTTTCAGTTGCTTGGTAGGTCTTTCCTGAGGCAGCCATGATAGGTCCCTTTTTGTGAATGCACCATAGGCTCAGTAATAGTGTCAGGCTTTGGGGCCACCCTTATTGCTGGATCCCACTTTCGGCCTCTTGCTGGACCTTCTTTTCCTCAGGTTTTTCTCCATTTCCATCCCCGCAGTTCTTTCAGACAAACACTTTTGGTTCAGAGTTTTGTCTGTGGGATATCAACCTCATCCTACACTTGTTCCCCTCTCTTTCTGCTAGATGAAGGTTTAATAACTTCCCTCTCCCTACTGTAAGACATTTCATCCAGCCTCAAAGCCAACCCCACCCCCGCTTTGAGACCTGAGAGTCTCTCACTTCTCAGGTCTCTGGTACATTCTGGAGGATCCTCTCAACCTCCTCTTTCTCAAGGTTGTCTGTTTCCATTTTTTTCTGCTGGCCCTCAGGACTTCAGGCCTTGTCCCTTACCCAATATCACATCATGGTTCTCTCACCTTGCTCCTGCCCCCTTTTACATCCAGGATCCTTCCTTTCTCCTCTCTTGTTGCTCTTTTCTCCCTCTCCCAGGTGGGACTGAGGTATCCTCATTGGGCCCTTCAGCTTGCTGAACTTTTTGAGTTCTGTGGACTGTATCTTGGGTATTTTGGGATTTTTGGCTAATAACCACTTATTAGTGACGCTATAGTGTACATGTTCTTTTGGGTCTGAGTTACCTCACTCATTTGATTATTTTCTAGTTCTATCCATTTGCTTGCAAACTCAGGATGTCCTTTTTTTTCCAACATGGAAAGGTCAAAGAGAGAAGAAGAGAAGAGGGGAGAGAAGTAAAAGCCTGCCATGAGCACATGGAGGGAAAGTAAGGAGGGGAATGGGGAAAGAAGGGACAAAGGGGAAGAGCAAAGAAGAGAAGAGAGCAAAGAACAAGAGTGCAAGAGAGGATGTCCTCATTCTTAATAGTTGAGTAGTATTCCATTGAGTAAATGAACCACATTTTGTATCCATTCTTCTGTCCTGGGGCATTTGGGTTGTTTCTAGCTTCTGACTTTCACAAATAAGGCCCATTTGCATATAGTGGAACATGTGCCCCTGTGGCATGATGGGGTATTTTTGGGGTATATTCCCAAAAGTAGTATTGCTAGGTATTCAGGTAGATCTATTTGCAATTTTCTGAGGAAACTCCAATTTGATTTTCAGAGTGATTGTATCAGTTTGAAATCCCACCAACAATGGAGGAGTGTGACTCTTTCTCCACATCCTCACCAACATGTGTTGTCACCTGAGATTTTAATTTTAGCCATTCTGGTTGATGTAAGGTAGAATCTCAGGGTCATTTTGACATGCATTTCTTGAACGACTAAGTACTTTTAACATTTCTGTTGGTGCTTCTCAGTCATTCGAGATTCCTCTGTTGTGAATTCTCGGTTTAGTCCTATTTTTTCATTGTTTTTTGTTTTTTGTTTTTTTGTTTTTTTTTGTTTTGTTTTGTTTTGTTTTTGTGCTTAGCTTCTTGAGTTCTTATATATCTTGGATATTAGCCCTCATTTGGATGTGGGGTTAATGAATTTTTTTTCCCAACCTGTAATTTGATGAATTGTCTTATTGACTTTGTCCTTTGCCTTACAGAACCTTTCCAGTTTCACGAGGTCCCATTTACCTGTTCTTGATCTTAGGATGTGAGCCATTAGAGCTCTGTTTAGGAAATTTCAGCCTCTACCAATGAGTTCAAGGCTCTTTCCCACTTGCTCATTTATTAGATTGAGTGTATCTAATTTTTTTTTTAGGTACTTGATCCGTTTGTACCTGAGCTTTGTGCTTGGTGACAAATATGGGTCTATTTTCATTTTTCTACATACAGACAACCTGTTAGACCAGCACCATTTATTGAAGATGTTTTCTATTTTCTATGTATTTTTGGTTTTCGTCAAAGATCAGATATTTGTAAAATGTGTGGTTTTATTTCTGGGTCTTCAATTCTATTCCATTAATCATGTGTACAGATGTATTATCTGTATGTATGCTTGGGCATCATGTCAAGTCTCACTTTATCTTTTATTTACATTTTCTGTTATATTAGTTCTCAAACTTAACAAGTGGGTTTGTCTAATTACTGTGTCTTTGATAACTTATAAGAAACATATAAAAACTTTGACTAAATTGGTAAACAACACCAATAGAAAAATCTTCTTTTTGGCTGTTCAGGTTCAAATTGAAAATCTACTCTGAGAATATTTCCAATGAAAATGATATTGAGAAGGCTTATATATTCCCCGAGCCTTTAAGTGTACTTAGTTGCTGCACACAAGTTGGTGACAGACACCACATGATCACCTGTGTTCTGCTTCTGGATAAGTTGTGGCTTTCTTTTACAAAAACAAGTTTGTTTCCTGAGGGGTAAGACTTACATTCATCTGTATGTATAAGTAAATATATAATAATTAAGATAAAATTAGAATTTATACTTATTTACTAAATTGGCTACTATATGCTCACTTTCAAAAGATATAACCTCCCTATCTCCTGGTTAAGGTTCCAGTATTAAGGGGAAATTTCATGGGGCCCCCAATGCTAGACAAAGATCTATAGGAAAGAAAGAAACTCTGAGAGTGAAAAAAATAATCTTCAGAGAAGATTCTGCCAATTTGTTATTCAGTATCTACTGTACAAGTGATCTTCCAAGAATTTATAGCCATACAAGCAGTATTCAAGAGACTAGACAGATTATATTTTTATATTTAAGAAGACATAAAAATGCTTATGTGTGCTATAATTATTAAATAACAATAATATTTTTTAAAAGGCCAAAGTTCTTTTTTTTTGTTCTTTTTTTTCGGAGCTGGGGACCGAACCCAGGGCCTTGCGCTCAAGGGATGGCCAGTGTTTGGGAGAAAGGAAATATTTTAATTAACTGTATGTATGTAGGCACATGAATGTGCATCTTCGTGTCTGTAATGCCAGCATTTTATCACCTGATGGAGTGAGATTCTCATGTAGTCATAACCTGTGAACCTCTATGCTAGGAACTGAACTCAGATATTCTGCAAGGGCTGTAATAACTCTGAAGAATTTGTCCATCCTACAAGCCTACTTAGATTTTTCTGATGTTGAAGTATGGTTCTTGAGTTACTTATAATTCTGATATAGAAGTTAAAATTAATTTAAAACAATTAATATATTTAAATGACTTTATTTTGCATATTATCTATTAAAATTTTAAGTTAAATATAATCCTTTAAACAGTATACTTAATAGACTTTTACTATGTGGATATGTATATATCTGATGATAGATAATAGTTGCATAAATAGATATATATCAATTCAAAAATATGTAAATCAGGATATGTTTTAACAATTGAAACAAAAATGAGATTTAATAATTTTAAAGTAAGTGAAGCATATAAGAGCTTATTATGTCTTGAGTCATGGGGGAGTATTTTAATTTTCCTTTTGCAGGAAAGGAGTTTACATTATTACACGTGTGATTCTGGAAACCAAGGGTTATATTTTCATATTTTTTAACATTCGTGAGAGCATATCATATGCTATAACTTATCCAGGTTATTTCAGAAACTGTGTCATATTATATATTCAGAGTTATGCTACTTTGTTTCAGAAGAAAAAATGTGAATTGTTGGAGATTTTACAAAATAGAACTGGGAATGTGTTTCCATTCAGTAATACAGGCTACACATAAAAGACTTTTGCAGGTGCTCCTTCTGCAGCACCATGTCTGCCTCCATGCTGCCATGCTTCGTGCCATGATGATAATGGATTGATCCTCTGAAAATGGAAATCAGTGCCAAATAAATGTACTGTGTATGAGTTTCCTTGGTTATGCTGTCTCTTCACATCAATAGATACCTTAACCAAAAAAAAAATAAGTAAAAAGTAAAAAGAGAATAATGGAAGAGAAAGTCAAGAGAGGGGGTAAGGTAAAGAAGGAAGTGTGAAAGAAGTAACCAACACTAAATATCTTTTGACAAAGACATATGGAGACCTATTACCGTACATTTCCACCACACACACACACACACACACACACACACACACACATACAAACACACACACACACACACACACACACACACACACACAAAAATACAGTTACCCTACAATACATAAGAAACATTCCTATTAAACCCTGAGTTAAGTAATAAAACCCTGATTCCCTGAATACATTTCTTCTCTTGTAGGTGTTGGGATATGAGGTCATATGATATAAGGTTGGTATATAAGGTCCTAATCTATCTCTCAAATGTACACAGTATTGAATGGCTTTAGGTTACTTTCCAGGACTTAACATTATACATTTTAGATACATCTTAGAGTCATTTAAATTAAAGATAAAGGCATATCATTTTGTTCCCATTTTAAGTGAATATGATAAATAATAATAATATTATGTACCAATATAATCACTTCTGAGGAAAATTTTTCTTTGTTTTCCTGTATTTTTATTGGATAATTTATGTATGTATGTTTCATATGTTATCCCCTTTTTTGGTTCTCCCTTTCCCACTACCCCTCCCCCTGCTTCTATAAGGGTGCTCCTACTCCTACCCATCAACTCCAACTTCACCACCCTGGAATTCCCCTGCACTGGGAAAATGAGCCTTCATTGGACCAAGGACTTCTTCTATTGATGCCAGACAATGCCATTCTCGGGCTCATAGGGAGCCAGAGCCATGGGACCCTCCATGTGTACTCTTTGGTTGATGGTTTAGTCTGTGGGTATTCTGGGGAATCTGCTTGGTTGATCTTGTTGTTCTTCTTATGAGGTTGCAAAGCCCTTCAGCTCCTTCAGCCCTTGCTCTAACTCTTTCATTGGCATCTCATGCTCAGTCTGATGGTTAGCTGCAAGCATTCTCATCTTTATCAGTAAGGCTCTGGCACAGCGTCCCAGGAGACATCCTTATCAGGCTCCTGTCAGCAAGAGCTAGAAGAACGGAGACCACAATGTGGATGCTTCAGTCCTTAGAAGGGGGAACAAAATACTTACAGAAGGAAATACAGAAACAAAGATTGAAGCACAGATTGAGAGAAAGGCAGAGACTGCCCCACCTGTGGACACATCCCATATGCAACCACCAAACCCAGTCACTGTTGCAGATGCCAAGAAGTATTTTCCATTATTTATGAAATAAATCTTCATAATGTGAAGAAAAACCAACTACATAATTATGTAACAGCCTTTGCTAAGGTTTTGCAAAGTCATCTTTCAAGTATGTATAAGAGTAGCTATACCTGTCATTTCTCTCAGTTTCATAACATTTACTAAAGTTGCCATGAATACCTGTCTCTCACCTGGCCTGGCATATGTCATGGCAAAAAGAAAAAAGTAATTTATATCTTTTTGAAAAAAGTCACTCAATTCATTTACTAAAGTTGCCTTGAATACCTGTCTCTCACCTGGCCTGGCATATGTCATGTGGTGTTTTAAATATGCCTGGCCCATGGGAAGTGGCACTGTTAGAAGAAGTGCATTTGTTGGAATAGGTAGGACATTGCTGGAGGAAATATATCACTATGGTGGTGACCCTTGAAGCTCTATCTAGTACAAATGAGATGGTCTCTTCCTGACTGCCTGCAGAAGCCACTCTCTCCTGGTTGCATTCTGATCACGATGTAGAACTCTTGGCTCCTCCAGCACCATATCTACCTGGACGCTGTCATGGTGATTCCTTCCATGATGATAATGGACTTCACTTCTGAAACTGTAAGTCAGCTCCAATTAAATGTTGTCCCTTATAAGAGATGCCTTGGTCCAAAAGACACAGTCATTAGAACAAAATGGCAAACAACAGAGTGGAAAAAGATCTTTACCAATCCTCCAACAGATAGACGGCTTATACCCAAAATATACAAAGAACTCAAGAAATTAGACTGCAAGGAGAAAAATAACCCTATTAAAAATGGGGTTAAGAGCTAAGCAAAGAATTCTCAGCTGAGGAATGCCGAATGGCTGAGAAACACCTAAAGAAATGTTCAACATCTTTAGTTATAAGGGAAATGCAAGTCAAAACAACCCCAAGATTCCATCTCACACTAGGCAGATTGGCTAAGACCAGCAGATGCTAGCGAGGATGTGGAGAAAGAGGAACACTCCTCCATTGTTGGTGGGATTGCAGACTGGTACAACAATTGTGGAAATCAGTCTGGAGGTTCCTCAGCAAATTGGACATTGAACTACCTGAGGACCCGTTATACCTCTCCTGGGCATAGACCCAAAAGATGCCCTAACATATAACAAAGACACATCCTCCACTATGTTCATAGCGACCTTTTTCATAATAGCCAGAATCTGGAAAGAACCCAGATGCCGTTCAACAAAGGTATGGATACAGAAAATGTGGTACATCTACACATTGGAATACTATCCATCTATCAAAAACAATGACTTTATGAAATTCATAAGCAAATGGATGCAACTGGAAAATATCATCCTGAGTGAGGTATCCCAATCACAGAAAAACACACACGGTGTGCACTCATTGATAAGTGGATATTAGCCCAAATGTTCGAATTACCCTAGATTCACAGAACACATGAAACTCAGGAAGGATGACCAAAATGTGAATGCTTCACTCCTTGAAAAGGAGAACAAGAATACCCTTGGGGGGGAATAGGGGGGCAAAGTATAAAACAGAGGCAGAAGGAACACCCATTCAGAGCCTGCCCCACATGTCACCCATACATATACAGCCACCAAACTACATAAGATGTATGAAGCAAAGAAGTGCAGGCCGACAGGAACCGGATGTAGATCTGTCCTGAGAGACACAGCCAGAATACAGCAAATACATATGCGAATGCCAGC
The DNA here is from genome assembly GCF_011064425.1 of Rattus rattus. Lineage (NCBI taxonomy): Eukaryota > Metazoa > Chordata > Mammalia > Rodentia > Muridae > Rattus > Rattus rattus. The sequence goes on along the minus strand of NC_046164.1, from coordinate 44,006,227 downwards.
ATTAAACCATTGAACTGAGACCGGGACACCTGTTGAAGGAAGCAGAGAAAGGACTGAAAGAGCTTGAAGGGGCTTGAGACCCCATATGAACAACAATGCCAACCAACCAGAGCTTCCAGGGACTAAGCCACGACCCAAAGACTATACCTGGACTTACTCTGGGCTCCAACCTCATAGTTAGCAATAAATAGCCTAGTAAGAGCACCAGTGGAAGGGGAAGCCCTTTGTCCTGCCAATCTGAAGTGAAGGTGATTGTTGGCAGGAGGGCAGTAATGGGGGATGGATGGGGAGGAGAACACCCATAGAGAAGGGGAAGGGGAAAGAATGGGGGATGTTAGCCAGGAAACCTGGAAAGGGAGTAACAATCGAAATGTAAATAAGAAATATCCAAGTTAATAAAGATAAAAAAAGAATATTAAAGCTTAATCATCCTGCAGAAAGAAAAAAAAAGAGAGATGCCTTGGTCATGGTGTGTGTTCACAGTGATGAAAAACCTAAGACAATTAGTGATATGGAGCCTTATTATGCATTTATTGTTGTCTGCATCTCTCCAGGGTGAAATATATTTTATACTTGTGAAGTTATATGTAGTGCCAAAGAAAAAAGTAAAATTTCAAATCAAATAATTTTTGCATAATCATTCTCCATTTCAATAATTACTACTAAAATTTTTTAGTAAGAAAGTTCAGCTAAAATATATTTTTATGTGGAATAGAAAAAAATTACTTTATATAGTTTCAAGCATTTTACGACCTTCTTAGTGATTTTTCTTGTATATTGCATAAATGTAATATCTTTTGAAAATAAAATAAAAATATATTTAACACTTTAAAGTTTAATGTTGACCTCCTATCCTGATTTTTCTGCCAGAGAATTCATTCACTTTTGTAATTGTGATAATTATTCACATAGCAACTCTCTGACAAATTTGCACTTGTAAGCAATGTAATACATCGCATTAGATTTTTAAAGAAGCTTTAGATTTATGGTCAAAGCAAGAAAACACTTGGAGATTCCCACACACTATCTGTCAACTAACATGCATTGCATCCCACAACATTCAAAGAACACAGTATGTCTTCTAAATAGATGGACATACATTGCATTGATAAAATCAACACATAGATAATTTGATCAAAATATAACACACATAAACACATCAACCCCCACACAAGCACAAACATAGATGCACACACATTCAGGGAAGATGTTTATGAAGAGAAAACATATTTAAATACAGAATAATTTCTTAATTTTGTTGTAAGAGAATATAATCTTATTCATAAATATAATCAGCAGTTTTATTTTGTCTAGACATTATTTCTTGTGTTAGCGATAGTATAAATAACTTTGAGTGGTTAATGATAACATTTTCTATGCTTCAATTCTTGGGATTGTTTTAAAGTGACAGAGCTAATAAAAAGCAGTTACAAAGAATTTGATCTTATTAAATGTATGAGTTTTATTCTTGAGGAATAAATTTTAATGCGATTTAGTCATTATGTAGATAATATTGTAGTTCAACAAACATTTAAATTTTATTGGCTACAGTGAGATAATATAAGATATTCCATAAACAAATTTGTTAACCATATCTTAGGTCTTTATCTACTGTGAAGACTTATTAAATATCTATTGCTAAGATGTTGCTATGTGTTATGGCTGATTTCTCTTCAAGATGAGTTATTTTTAAAGGAATTACTCTATCTGAAGTATTTATAGATATGCCCACTAACCATTATCACATTTTTTACTTTAAATAGAAAATGCTATTTAGTTAATATTTTGTTTCCAATTTTTTGTATGGCTTTGTCCTTTGGGAAGATAGAGTTGAGAATGTGAAATATGTCATGATGTCTACACAGCAAATATCAATTTTATCACTATAAAAAAACTAGACCTAAAATTTAAACAGAAAACCAAAATAAATAAAATAGACAAATCTGTGCAAATATTTGAAGAATTACTTAGAATTACATTAAAATCAGCAAACATATATGCCACTGATGGGAGGATGTTTCATGAAATGCAGAAAAGGAAGATGAATTCTTAGTAAAGGATGACATGTGAAGATACATAAACAGAAATAGATGGAGCTCTGAAATTTGAAGGTAGGTCTTAATATTTAACTCTTCTCATTATTCTTTTAAAAGAATAATTTTCCAGTAAAAGTTATTTTCAGATTTTTAAATTTTTATCAGTCCTATGAATTTGCATTTCTAAATATGTCCTAGGTGTTTTTGGAAAGATTTGCTTTGTTTTTAATTGTGCCTGTGAGGTGGTGTGTGTGTGTGTGTGTGTGTGTGTGTGTGTATGTGTCTGTCTGTCTGTGTCTGCATCTGTGTGTGTTTGTGATGTGTAGTTGTGCTGTATATATATGTATGTGTGTGGCTATGGTGTGTATGTGTGTGACATGTGTGTGGCACATGTTTATGTGGAGTATGTGTCTTTAGGACGTACATATGTCTGTTGTTTTTGTCTATGTGTTTGTGCACATTTTGTGCACATGAGTAGTAGTGTTTTCAGTACAGGATCCCAAGATTTAGAATTCCAGGTGGTTCCTGGCATGATGTGGTTGCTGAGAACAGAACTTGAGTCTTGTGTGAGAGCAATATCTGAACTTTTCCCCAATATTATTTATTTTATTTTGTTTTGCTTTGTTTAGAATTGTTTGGTGTGAGAACTTCATCTAAGAAATTTTCACTGGCATACTTCTTAGCCCTGCTTCCTCTTCCAAATCATCCTGTGGTCCCCTGCTCCTGTCCAAATTCAGGTACATATATATTTATGCATGGATGTATTATATACAACACCCCAAGTTTACTGGTGCAACCTATGCAGGTACAGGTACTCCCTGCAAGCAACTGGCTCTCTGTTCTCAGCAGCCATTAGTTAAAAGTAACTTCTTTTAGGGATAAGAGCATGTGACCCTTCCATGCCCATGTTTGCAGGTCACATTTGTCATTATGTGAGTCATGTTCAGACAAGAATACTGTTCAGATTTTACTGATGCCTGTGTTTCTGTCGTGTCTAAGGACACTATCTATCAAAAGGTTTTCTGGGCCTCTTCCATTAAAATCTTCCCAGACCTTCTTTCATGACTCTCTCATGGCTTCCTCATGAGCTTGTGGTGTAGGATCAGTTCAGTTTTAGTATCCTATTGTTGTGGATTATTGTAAGTTCCCATTTGTGACCAAAATAAGTATTTCTAATATGGGTTAACAGTTAACTTTATATATGGGTATAAGACAAGAATCTTAGAAAACAAGTAGAAAATCTCATTAATTTAGGAAACTGTTAGCAGCAGGGTCTCTTATATGACTTATGGTAGGTGTTGCCACTGGTTGCTGGCAAGGCTTGTAATATCAAGCATGGATTCCCTATTGATCAGACATTAAATCTAGTTTGGCAGAAAAGCATCTTCACCACTGAACAACCTAGCCAACACTGTATTCTAACATCTTATTTGCAAAATTAAGAAACAATAATTTAAGATTTAAGATAAAACACATTTAGCTTGTATTTATTTTTCTTTTCTTTTTCTTTTTTTATTGGATAATTTTTATCTACATTTCAAATGTTATTCCCTTTCCCTGTTTCCCATCCATAAACCCACTATGCCATCCTTCTCGCCCTTCTTCTCTAAGGGTGTTCCCCCTCCCCAAAACCTTGTCTTTCTGCTTTTCTCTCCTGATATTCCCTTACACTGGGGTATCTCGTCTTGGGAGGACCAAGGACTTCTCCTCCCATTGGTGCTCAACAAGGTCATCATCTGCTACATATGCAGCTGGAACCAAGGGTCAGTCCATGTATAGTTTTGGGTAGTGGTTGTGGTTTAGACCCTGGGAGTTCTGGTTGGTTAGTATTGTTGTTTTCATAGTGTTGCAAGCCCCTTCAGCTCCTTCAATCTTTTCTCTAACTCCTCTAATGGGTACCCCGTTCTTAGTCTAATGGTTTGCTGCTAACATTCACCTCTTTATTTGTCACTTATATTTCTTTATATCAAGAAAAGAGTGAAATAGGAAAAAATTCATTGGATTGTTCTGGGAAATTGAAACTAAAGTTAAGCCCAATTATCGGAATTTTAGATCTATTTAACTAACTACTTAACATAAAGGCACACAATGCTTAATAAAGTCCAAATACCATTCATATGACTGTAACATAGAAATCCATTAAAAAATCATTGGAAAAGCACTATAGGCTATGTATCAATCATAAGCTATGGATGTAGAAACTGAAGCACACTGGTATCTTCAATAGAACAAGCAGACAGGGTTGATGACTGCTAAAGCATGATTCAACACCAGGACAATCCATTTTGGAATGCAGGCCCTCAACAACAAATGCATCTCTAGGAAAGCACAACAAGTATGGTTGTGTCAATGTCACTTATGCAAAAGTTACATAGTGCATGTTGTTTCATGTAGATCTCATTTTTACTAGCTATGGTTCATAAATATAGTTTCTTCTGTAAATTATAATACTTATTTAAAATATTTATTTCTCATATTATGTTTTTGACTAAAATTAAGGGATTGAACTTCATTAGAGTAATTTCACAAAAGGCAGTTTAAAAAAAATGGCATTAGTCTATAGCAAGTTTGAGATTAAGCAAAATGTGTAGCAAGTTAACCTGAAAAACAAAATACTAGTTTTTCATGGTATTTGGTGCCAAAATGCTGACTTAATTTATTCACTGTGGTTGCATAGAATGCATTCCCTTAGCTAGGATCCAGGCCTTAGCTGACTTGGAGTTCTTATGATAGATGATGACAGGTTTACACAAGGCAGTATAATTGAGTGATAGACACTGGCACTTGCTTACTATGCTGCAAAAATGGTGTCCAGCTTGAGATTTAATTTCTCACCTCAGAGGCTTCTGGGAACACAGAAAAATTTCTCTTTGCTCTAAAGTCATCACTAACCATTTCAGCTTCGTGGCATGGCTCACAAACATATAAATATGGAAGAGAAATTACAAGCTTCAGTGTGGTGAATTTTAATATATACATACATAAATATGTACTAAAATATGAATATTTTCATACTGCTAAAATTAGTGTTTCAAAATTTTCTAGGTTGTAAAGATTTAAAGTTTGACATTACAATTCATGCTTCTGAAGGTACTCAGCCAGAGTTACTTTTTGCCTTTTCTACTCTCTATAATGGAGAAGGAGTCATTGGCTTTCTGTGGAGTACAATTGCCTACAGTGACTTCCCATGTCTTTTTCCATATCGGTGAGCCTATATTTTTGTTTTAATATTAATAATTTGCAAAAAATCAAGACTCGTGCAATTTCCTCTGTTTAATAATATTTCTCACTAAACAGTCATAAATTATATAAGATCATCTTAGATGTACTGGCAGGACTTCTGAAACAATTATTGAGAGATATTATTTAGTACAATATAAATGTTCATCAAAATGTAACCATTTTGAATTCCTTTTGATGAAATTTTGATGCTTAAAAGTCTGTTATGATAATTTTTATAAAGATCTAGCTTAATAGAATTCCAGAGACATGGATATAATTTTATAATGCCTGCACTCTGGAAATAATATTTTCAAATCATAAAGAAATAATCTCAATGCATGTGATATTTAATTTCTTCACCAATATTTCAGGAACAGAGGATGCACAAGTATCTGAATGAAATATTTAAGAGCTGTGATAGCTCATGGAGAAGAAGTCTAAAATAAGGAATCTGAGAAAAACAGAATTCTACCAAGATTGATAGACACCACACAGAGTGCTAAGGCTTAAAGAAAAAGAAAGCCAAGTATCTCAGATTTCTTCTTTCTTATTGAATTAGACCATTGCTTTTTCTATCTTCACCTATTCTTTTTGCCATGCCATCAATTTTGGCTGTCAACTGAAACATTGGCTTTGGGACTACATTGACATAAGTAATTCCATGAGTGTTATGGAGTTTCCAATGCACAGATCTCATAGTTTGTTGAAAATTTGTAATGGTGAAGGAAATCTACCCCCTACCTATCTGTCTGTCCATCCACCCATCCATCAGTCCGTCCATCCGTCCATCTGTCCGTCCATCTGTCTCTCTGTCTGTCCATCTGTCCATCCATCTATCCCTCTATCTATCTATCTATCTATCTATCTATCTATCTATCTATCTATCTATCTATCTATCTATCATGTATCTATCCATCAATATATCATTTATTTATCTATACACACAGACACACACATGTGTGTACATGCATATATACATATATTTCTATTGGAAGATCAGCTCTTGATTGATAACATGTTAACTCTGAACAGTATTAATGTGACAGTAGTCAGTTTTCTGTTAAAAGAGACTTTTGGAAATTAAAGAATGTTTTACATGGCTACCATTGTTTGCAATGTAGCATTCATGTCTCCTTAGCCATTCTCAAGTTACTTATAAAGTTCATTTACGTGTTTTTATACAAAAGGATCATAAATATTTGGTTTTCTGTTACTCAGCATCTTAAACATCAGATAAATAGATTTTATTTTTTATAACAATAATTGAAAAATCCACATTCAAGAAACTTTAACATGTGAAGTGAGCCATAAAGTAACTGTGGTCCACATAATTTGTTGACTTATACATTTAGTCATCTTCATGAGCCCATTGAGGCTAACTTCCTCAGGATGTAAATTTACCTGGCATCCAATTTTCAGAAGCAATCACATGGCAGCAGTTCATTTGTACTTGTGGATGCTTGCTACCAAGTAATCACACAAGCCGTTCCTTTCATTTTTCTAAATAATTACAGCTGTTCTTGCAAGAACCATTTCTGTTAAAGGTCACTTACAACTTCTATTATACTATCTCTCTCATTTCTCAACTATTTTAATTTGCTTTCAATTTACAATTGATAGTTCTGGGTAGGCTTCTTTTATTGGAAAATTACATAAATCTCTTTCCTACAAATGTAAAGAAAAGATACCTATATTCTAACATACATATTTGGCATGTATCTTTTTTTGAGAATTCACCCTTTAAAAAAAAAAAAAAACAGAATCACATATTGCCTTAAAAGGTGAATGCAATTGGTCCCTCCATTTAATTCTGTTAAATTCTTGGACTAGAATAAATACAGCAAGTTGGAATCAAACTCCCACATCCATCCCACCAAACACTTAGAAATTTGGGATTATTGATCAGGGGAATTATGAATCCCTTTCCCTAATATCTATCTGTGTCTTTGAGTCTAATTCCTTAGTTATTGTAACATGTAGCAGCCATGCTTCCTCAAGAAAAGTCCAAGATGGAGTCTGCTAGCCGAATCAATCATTTTAGACACCAAAGAAAAGCTACATTTCTTTTTGTGAACAATAAACATACATGGGATTATATCTCAGATATGACTTTGAAAAGTAATAGTTTAGCAATTTTCAGATGATGATAGGCACTGTTTTCAGAATCATAAAGTGTGGTTGTTTTATATTATTGTCTGTGATAGAATGTGTGTCTCCAATATCATAGTTACGAGCATTTGAAAATATATGCACACCTGTACTGGTACAATATGTATAGACCTAGAACTATGCTTAAATAACACTCACAATGGCTACATTCAAGGATTATATACTGTTCCTGAGTCATATTTGATTTCTATAGATTAATACGATGTAATCAGTATTCAAATGTTATTTTTCTATTCCTGACCCACATTCTTTAGTGATACCTTAAACAAAATAGAGAATATATATGGTTTTTACAAACATATTTTTCATATTATCATACTTTTAAAAATCTTGAGCCATAAGTTGTCATAAAATCTTTAAAAAGTTACTGAATATTTGTGGAATTATAAATGCTGAGGTAAAGTTTCTAAATTTGTTTATTGTTTATTATGTGTATATTTTTCACCTTTTTAAGTTGGAAATGTGTTTTCTTGCTTAACTGATTATAAAATTCTTAGTATAATATTTTTAAATTTTTAAAGTACTTATCTAGCTGTTAAAATGGCCTATGTAATTTCCTTTTAAGATTAATATGACAGAGTCCATGATTATAGATTGTTAGTGATACTATATAATCTAAACTGCAAAATAAATTAAGATAATTTAATACATTTTTGAATAATATTTTAATTGATAATATTTGAATAATATTTCAAAAGGCATAGTATATGTAGGTTTCTTTCCATATATTTTCCTTATAAATTTTAGTATTGCTGTTTTAAGAATTTTTGTATGAATTTAAACTCTCCCTTTTCCTGTAAAGAATATAAACATCAATCCTCTTACTATTCCTTTTTAATAAAACTACTCATATGCTCAGACCTTCTTTTTGAAATAAATTTCTTTAAATTAAAATCATTTATTTATTTAGTTTTACACTCCAGATTTTATTTCCCTTTCCTGACACACTCCCTGTCCCCCGAGAGTTCCACATACCATATCTCCTCCCCACCCATCTCCACAAGGATGTTTCCACCCCATCCACCCCATCAGACCTCTAAACTTCCTGGGGTCTCCAGTCCCTTAGGAGTTAGGTGTACCTTCTCTGACTGAACCCAGAATTGCTGTATATGACATTTTATTTCCTTATTTTTATTTTAAAGTTGGAAAGAAAAGTTATACTCCTGATGCTTTTCTGTCATCATAATGCACAGATTGAGGCAGAAATACCAGGAGTTCAATGTTAGCATCAGCCACATAGTGATATATTTCTTAAATCTGTTTATGTAGTATTTGTATGTGTATGGATATTTTTCCTATATGTATTTCTGTGTATCATGTGCATAGACGCCAGAAGAAGGTGTACAGAGAGGCCAAAAGAGGGCATGAGATGCATTGAAAATGGAATTACAAACTGTTCAAAGTCACTATGTGGATTCTGATAATCAATCCTGGGTCCTCTTAACAATGAGACATCTATACAAACCAATATATTGTGTTTGATGCTGGTCTTGTCTATTGGAGAACATACCACAAATCAACATGCAAAAAAATACAAAAGATAAATAGAAAGCAAACAAAACATTGCCATTTAAAAAGAAACTCACAATCAAAATGTGAAATACTCTACAAGGTTTGTAATATAATTTTGTAGTATTTCATTTTCTTTTATCTATAGTGTTACTGACTTAATGGGGCTAGTGCTAGATTTATTATTTTTGTTTATTTTATTTTTCTGGGATTTGACACTTTATCAGATTTTATAATAATGTCAAAAATCACCATGTGTCTTTGTTAATATTGTCAGTTTTATAATATTGTCAGCTTTCTCTTTCATATCTTTTATTAACTTCTTCCTCTATTTTTGACAAATTTTTAAATTCATTTATATTTTGAGATATTCATACACGTTGCAAAAAAATTCCAAAATCCACTTCAATTTTCCCTTCACAATACAACTGCCCCACAATCCCCACCCCTTCTTATCCTCTCTCTGGAGGCATGATCTTGTATAGGTTTTGTTCAGACACCTATAGCTGATGTGAGTCAATGCTTTAACTGGGCCTTGGGTTTGTTAGGTCCAAAAGACAACATTTCACAGCACTCATATGCTTCCTCTGGCTATTAGATTCTTTCTCTCACCCCTTTTTCCAACATTCTCCAACCCATTGGTGTATTCAGGTTAATATCAGTACTCAGTCTTGTACAGCCAGCACTTGGAACAGGTGTTCATGTCTATGATGGCTGTTTCCACTGCAAAAAGAAACTGGGCTCATCAGGGATTAAAGCAGTCTGCATGTATAGGTAAAAACATTAAGTAACACTTAGAAAACAAATTGACAATAGTAATTTAGCACAATATAGGATATTTAGACTTTACAATAGCATTTTCTCAACCTGCTCAATGTTGTAACCTTTAATACAGTTCCTCATGTTATGGTGACCACCCAACCATAAAATTATTCTTGCTGCTATTTCATGACTGTAAGTTTTCTCCTGTTATGAATAGTTATGTAAATGTATTTGGAGGGGGATAGAGGTTTGCTGAAGGGGTCATAACATATTTGTTGAGAAACACTGCTTTAGTGCCTTTGAACTCCCCAGAAAAAGATTACAGTATCAACAGGAACATCATCAACAACAGTGACAAAATGCTTTATTCAGAATAGGCCTCAAACACAAACAGTGCTTATCCCATAACACATGGACCACTGTTCTACCAGTTGTCACTTTGAGCCAAGCAACATGCATACAATAGGATATACTATGAAATTCCCCCAACCAGGAAGAAGTTTCCTGTACATTTCAGATTTCTTTGTGTCTAGTTGCCAAAGTATAAGGTATCTTCAGCATCTGAAATTAACTTTTATTTACAGAGAGTGCAGTGGAATTTCAACTTAACCAAGCCTATGTTACTTTCAAGACATCTGATCAGTTACTTATAGGAAGTACACCCATGGCCAAAACTGTTATTTTATTAAACAGTGTCTTCTGCTAGCAACATTGTCCACTTATGCATGGTATCTCTCCTCAGACTTCTTGGGTTGCTTTGATATTTTTCAATCGTATACTATTCAAATTTCTGCGAATTTTATACAATGTATCTGATCATATTCTTCCTCAATTTTGCACAAGTTTATGCTTATCAACCTCAATTGCTAAAAATTAGAAGAGATTATTTTATAGCAAATGCCCTGGTCCTCTAGCTCTTAGGATCTTTCCACTCTCTCTTTCAGAAAGTTTCCTGTATAAGAGTTATTTTGTAAAATTGCTCTTTAAGGGAAGGCTACACTGTATTCAATTAACCTTTTTATTTGTACTTCTTGTTTTTTGATTTTTGTTTTTTCTTTTTGTAATGCTTTATGCTGTAAAGCATATGTATGTGGCTATGTAGGCATTTGTCTTTTGTTGTTTGTTGTTTTTTGTTTCTTTTTACCCTTTTTCTTTTGGCTTCACATTGATGTTTACTGAGATATATTGAAGTTAAACTTACAGACCATAAATGAAAACTAATATCATCACTTTTACAAGTAGTTTAGATCTTGTGTATTCAGTCTTCATTTATTCCCCATATTTTTATTTATAGTATACATGTTACTCTGAACAGTAACTTAAAGTTGATGTACAAGGTTTAAGGGATTTGTTGCTTTGTTTTCCTTTGTGGATTTATATTTATGCAGTTAAAAATTCTTTATGAGTTCTTTCACATTTAATTTTTCTGTTCTTGATTATTCTATTCTATTTTGGTTTACTCACTGCAGTTTTATTTATTGTAACTAATAAACACGTTTTCGTTTTTTGTTATTTGTTCATATTTTACTACCTTTAAGTGTGGTAGATATATTTTTGTAGCAATGTCATTGTGAAGAATTTTAATTTTTGTATATTGGTGAATGTTATCAAATAATAGCCTTACCTATAGTATGCGAGCACTAAAGTAAATACCCGTACTTTTGGGCATTTCATCTAAGGTCCTTCCCATTGAGTTCTGAGAATCTCTTAGCTCCCAGGTCTCTGGTATATACTAGAGGATCCTCATGCATCCTGATTCCCAAGGTTGCCTGTCTATTCAGTCTGCTAGCCCTCAGGCCTTCTCTTCTGTCCCCCACCAAAATACCTGTTCCCCTTTTCAAATGACCTCATCTCCTATAGTTAAAACAATGGATATTTTGACATCTAGAATTATTTGTCATTGCTTGTGTAATTATATAGTCACTATGGATAAAATCAGCAGTAGTTCTCATCTATTCAATTGTGGATCCTGATCAAGTTTTTAAAGGTCTAAGAATGTTTTTATAGTCTACATTTACATTTTCAAATATAGAGGAATTATTATTCAGCAATATTACTTCCCAAGTAAGAGTTCATATCTAAAGGCATTTTATTTCTCTGTAATCTGGCTAGAATAACATACCTTTTATCCCTCTGGCTGGAACTTATAAACATCTTTAATATATAACATTATTCCTAAACAATGAAAGCAAAGTTAGTTTGTAGAAGGAAGCAGCCATGTTTGAAATGAGGGGCAGACAAAATGACTAGTAAGAGAAAGATATGACAGAATGATGCAGAAAGAAGATAGATCCAACTCAGAAGCACATAGGGAAGAGAGGCACTTTAAAACAAAGAGAGAGAGAGAGAGAGAGAGAGAGAGAGAGAGAGAGAGAGAGAGAGAGAGAGAGGGAGAGAGAGAGAGAGAGAGAGGGAGAGAGAGAGAGGCGAGGGAGGAGAACATGGAGGGGGGGGAGGAGAGGGGGAGAGAGAGAGAGAGAGAGAGGAGAGAGGGGGGGAGAGAGAGAGAGAGAGAGGGAGAGAGAGAGAGAGAGAACAAGATTAATTTACAGACATAGGTTGCAAGTGACCAAAGAACAAGCCGAAGAGTGAAAAAGAGACAGAGGATTCCAACAGATTGACAGAGTTAGTTTGAGGCCAAGCAAAACAACTGAGTAATAAAGGAAGAGAAATCAGTTTTGATCAGTCAACTTAGAGAGGAATGTGGGCAAGAACAGCTGAGATTAATCAGCCAGCCAGAGTTCAGAAAGAAATAAAAAGAGAGAGTTTTTTTTTACCAGTAAGCCTCTGTGATGACAATTGAATCTGGCAAATGAAGGCAACTTTTACATTCAAAAGCTAAAGATACCAATAATACCTGTCATGTGAATCTAATATTGCACTTTTTTTTTATAGCTGATGTTAATTTCTGTAAGAAATCAGTAAAAGTTTCTTGAGGTTTTCATAATTTTTGTGAATGACACAGACTGCTTTCCTTGTTCTTTTTCATAATCCCAGGCTCTTAAGCTACTAAAGCATATAGTGTAACAATTGAGTCATCAAATTGCATCTGTCTGTCATCATAAATAAGCCTATTGACCATCACCTAGCGATCAAACTTTCACAAAATTAACATCATTAGACCTATTATAATTTTTCATAATTGCAGCGTCTTCTTGTTGCCATGTTATTTTTTATAATTGAGAACCAGCTTCCAGTACAAATGCTATTGAATATTTCCAGATAATCCTGGTTTTTCTAGCCCTGGTATTTAACATCTTTCTCACATAGGTTGAACGCAGTCCATAAATTAGTACTGATTATTTAAAATTAATAGGCACTTGTATTTTTAACAGGATTTAGACTAGTTGTTCATTTTTTGAGTTTTCACCATTTTCTGCCATTTGTTCCTGGGCAACAGGGAATGCTAGTGGGAATGGTTACTTTTCCTCAGTTTCATTAAAAGGTTCAATGTGCTGTGTATCTTGACCATCAATTTCATTAGGTACAGTAGGTTTATAATTGATCACTTCCTATTCTCTTCCTCTGCTTATTTCTTCAATCCTTTATACTATCATTGCTAATTTTTCTTGAGCTTATGATTTGTGAAAGAAGAAATACATCCAAACATAGTGATTCCATACTAGTAGTCACACAAAATTGAATTTCTGAAAACAATAGAACATAAAATCCTGGAAACGAGAAAATATGACTACCTAACCTTGCCATGACATCACCAAAAGAAAGCTCATGACAATTTCTGCCAAAGATTTCCTGTAATGATATTGCTAACAAGCATTTCACAGTGTTTGATATTAATATACTTCAAATTAATTTGAAACCAGCAAAGTTTCTAGTGTCCTAAGGGTCCTTATTCCTTCAATATCTCTCTTGAACCTGGCAGCTTCAGTTCAAATGAAATTACTTGACATCACTTATGGGAAGACTTTGAAGTGCAGAATACTGAACTCACAGAGAATCTACTTTACATTGAAAAAAAATAAGAGGAAAGAAAAATGTAACACATTTCTCACAGCCATGATTTTCATTTATCACTTTACATTTTAAAATCTATATTCATCGTTTCAGAATGTAGTATAACATATATACCCCTCCCCCAATTCTCAGATATAACTTAATTCTTCACCACCCCACATCTGTATTTTCTCTTTCTTTTTTCAGTTTCCACCTATCAAGTCTGAGTTAGGCTTATTGTATCTTTTTTGGATATATGGTTTTCTACTGGGGCATCATTCACTTATCCAAGGTAATGTTCTTAATGTTCTTAAAAAAGCAAACACTTCTCTCTCTCTCTCTCTCTCTCTCTCTCTCTCTCTCTCTCTCTCTCTCCCTCTCTCTCCCTCCTCCTCCCTCCCTCCCCTCCCTCTCTCTCTCTCTCTCTCTCTCTCTCTCTCTCTCCCCTCTCTCAAACTATTATCCACCAGTAATACCTCTGCTTGGGATAAAGCTTCATCTCTGTGGTGTGACTTGAGCTTGCACAGATCTTGTGGATGCTGTCACAATTGCCCTGAGATTTTATTAGCAGTTGGCATTTTCTGTCTGAAAATGGTACTATTTCTTTCTATTCATCTACCACCTGAGATTGTTAATATCTTCATGGTTCTATTTCTACAGTGATCCGGGAGTTTTGAAAAAGGTGTTGTGATACAGTAGTCACATTTATGGCTGATCACTTCTCATACTTATTCTATGAACATTGACCAGTTGTAGTTATTTAAGTTAACCACTAGCTACTGAAATTATGTTTCTCTTTTCAGATTTGAGAGCTCTACTCCTTGTGGGTATAAACATAATTTATTAGGATTCAGTTCAATGTTATGTCCTGTGGTAAAGCAGAATTCAGCTTCACTATTCTTGGCATATTTTTTAAATGGTTATTTTATTTATTTACATTTCAAATATCATCCCCTTTCCAGTTTCTCTTCCACATCCTCCCTTTACCAATGCCCCCTGCTTCTATGAGGGTGCTCCCTACCCATCTACCTACTCCTGACTCATTGCCCTAGCATTCCCCTATGCTGGGGCATTGAGCCTACACAGGACTAAGGGCCTCCCCTCCCATTGATGGTAGGGGTGCTACATATGCAGCAGAAGTCCCTCCAGGCTTACTCTTTGTTTGTTAGGTTATTCCCTGGGAGCTCTGGGGACCTAGTTGGTTGATAGTGTTGTTCTTCCTATGGGGTTGCAAGCCCTTTCAGCTAAAAAATACCCTGAGATTCCACCTTATGCCAGTCAAAATGGCAAGATCAAAAACTTAGTTGACTGCACAAGCTGGTTAGGATGTGAGGAAAGAAGTGCCATTTTCCATTGCTGGTGGGATTGCAAGCTGGTACAACTACTCTGGAAATCAGAGTACCACTTCCTCAGAAAATTGAACATAATGCTACCTGAGTACGCAGATATAATACTCCTTGGCATATACCTGAATGTTGCTCCAACATATAACAAGGAAACATGTTCCAGTATATTCATAGCAGGCATACTCTTAAAGGATACCTAATAATCAGTTTCCACTGTGGCATTTTTCACAATAGCCAGAAAATTTAAATAGCTTAATGTCCATAACAAATGAATTGATAATAAAATACAATATAGTTATTCAATAACCCAGATGTCCCAAAGCAGAAAAATGGATATTTAAAATGTGGTTGATTCACTTAACGGAATACTACTCAGCTATTAAGAACAAGAACATCTAACCTGATAAACAACTTCAGCAAAGTGTCAGATATAAAATTAACTCAAACAAATCAGTAGCCTTCCTCTACTCAAAGGATAAACAGGGTGGGAAAGAAATTAAGGAAGTGACATCCTTCACAATAGTCTGAAATAATATAAAATATCTTGGTGTGAATTTAACCAAGCAAATGAAAGATCTCTGTGACAAGAACTACAAGTCTCTGAAGAAAGAAACTGAGGAAGATCTCAAAAGATGGAAAGATCTTCCATGCTCATGGATTGGCAGGATTGATATAGTAAAGATGACCATTTTGCCAAAAGCAATCTACAGATTCAATGCAATTCCCATCAAATTCCTACTCAATTCTTTATAGAGATAGAAAGAGCAATTTGCAAATTTGCATTTGGAATAAAAAACCCAGGATAGTGAATTCTATACTTAACAATAAAAGAATCTCTGGGGGAATCACCATCCCTGATCTCAAGCAGTATTACAGAGCAATAGGTATAAAAACTGTATGGTTTCGGTACAGAGACAAGATAGATCAGTGGAACAGAATTGAAGACCCAGGAATAAACCCACACACCTATGGTCACATAACAAAGGAGCTAAAACCAACCAATGGAAGAAAGATAGCATTTTCAGCAAATGGTGCTGGTTTAACTGGAGGTTAGCATGTAGAGGAATGCAAATCAATCCATTCTTATTACCATGTACAAAGCTTAAGTCCAAGAGGATCAAGGACCTCCACATCAAACCAGACACACTCAAACTAATAGAAGAAAAACTAGGGAAGCATCTGGAACACATGGGCACTGGAAAAAATTTCCTGAACAAAACACCAATGGCTCATGCTCTAAGATCAAGAATCAACAAATGGGACCTCATAAAACTACAAAGCTTCTGTAAGGCAAAAGACACCGTCATTAGGACAAAAGGACAACCAACAGATTGGAAAAAGATCTTTGCCAATCCTACATCTGACAGAAGGCTAATATCCAATATATACATAAAACTCAAGAAGTTAGACTCCAGAGAGTCAAATAACCCTATTTAAAAAAATTGGGTACAGAGCTAAACAAATATTCTCAACTGAGGAATAGCGAATGTCTGAGAAGTACCTAAAGAAATGTCCAGTACCTTCAGTCCTTTCTCTAACTCCTCCAGTGGGGAATCCATTCTCACTTCAAAGGTTGGCTGCAATATGTGCCTCTGTATTTTTCAAGCTCTGGCAGAGCCTCTCAGGAAACAGATATATCAGGGTCCTGTCAGCATGTACTTCTCGCATCTATAATATTGTCTGGATTTGGTATCTGTATATGGGATGGATCCCCTCAGGTGGGGCATTCTCTGGATGGCCTTTCCTTCAGTCTCTGCTCCAAACTTCGTCTCCATATTCCCTTCTGTGAGTATTTTTGTTCCCCCTCCTAAGAAGGTCTGAAGCATCCACACTTTGGTCTTCTTCTAGAGCTTAATGTGCTTTGTGAATTGCATTTTGGGCATTCTGAGATTTTGAGCTAATGATATTTGCTTATTAGTGAGTGCATACCATGTATGTTCTTTTGTGATTGAGTTACCTCACTCCAGATGATATTTTCTAGTTCCACCCATTTGCCTAAGAATTTCATGAAGTTACTGTTTTTAGTAGCTGAATAGTATTCCATTGTGTAAATGTACCACATTTTCTATATCCATTACTCTGTTGAAAGGAATCTGGGTTCCTTCCAGCTACTGGGTATTATAAATAAGGCTGCTATGGTCATGATGGAGCATGTTTCCTGGTTATATGTTGGAGCATATTTTGGGTACATCCGCAGGAGTGGTATAGCTGGGTCCTCAGTTAGTACTATGCCCAATCTTCTGGGGAACTGCCCCACTGATTTCCAGAGTGGTTGTACCAACTTGCAATCCCACCAACAATGAAGGAGTGTTCGTCTTTCTCCATCCGCAACCTTGCCAGGATCACCAGAAACCTGAGTTTTTGATTTTAGCCATTCTGACTGGTATTATGTCGAATCTCAGGTTTGTTTTGATTTGCATTTTCCTGGTAACAAAGGATGTTGAACATTGTTTAACTGTTTCTCATTCATTCGATATTCCTCAGTGAAGCATTCTTTGTTCAGCTCTGTACCTTAATTTTAATACGGTTATTTGATTCTCTGGAATCTAACTTTTTGAGTTCTTTGTATGTATTGGATATACGCCCTGTATCAGATGTAGGATTGGTAAAGACCTTCTTGCAATCTGTTGGTTGCACTTTTTCCTATTGAAGGTGTCCTTTGTCTTACAGAAGCTTTGCGGTTTTATGAGGGCCCATTTGTTGATTCTTGATCTTAGAGCATAATCCATTGGAGTTCTATTTAGGAAACTTCCCACTGTGTCAATGAGTTCAAGGCTCTTACCCACTTTTTCTTCTATTAGTTTCAGTGTATCTAGTTTATGTGGAGTCTTTGATCCACTTAGATTTGAGCGTTGCACAAAGAAATAAGAATGGATCAATTTGCTTTCTTCTACATGCTGACCTCCAGTTGAACCAGCACTATTTGTTCAAAATGCTAGTTTTTTTTTTTTTACTTTGGATAGTTTTAGCTCCTTTGTATATTCTTTTGTTTTAAGATGAAATGTTCTATAGATGTCTGTTAAATCCATTTTGTTAAAACTTCTATTAGTTTCCCTGTGTCTCTGTTTAGTTTCTGCTTCCATGATCTGTCCTTTGATGAGAGTTGTGTGCTTATATCACCCACGATTACTGTGTGATGTGCAAATTGGACTGAGATTTAGTAAAGATCCTTCTATGAATGTGGGTGCCCATGCTTTTGGAGCATAGATATTCAGAATTGAGAGTTCATCTTGGCAGATTTTTCCTTTGATGCATATGAAGTGTCCTCCCTCATCTGTTTTAATACCTTTTCATTTTATTTAGAATAGCTACTCTAGCTTGTTTCTTGGAACCATTTGCTTGCTAATTTTTTTCCCAGACTTTTACTCTGAGGACGTGCCTGCCTTTGTCACTGAGGTTTGTTTTCTGTACGGAGCAAAATGCTAGGTCCTCTTTATATATATCCAGAATGTTAGTCTATGTCTTTTTAATGGGGAATTGAGTCTATAGATGTTGAGAGATATTAGGGACCAAAGATTCTTGTTTGCTGTTATTTTTGTTGTGAGAGGTGGAATTATGTTTGTGTGGCTATATTCTTTTGGGTTTGTTGTTACTTTCTTGCCTTTTCTAGGATGTAGTTTCCCTCATTGTGTTGGCATTTTTCCATCTCTTATCCTTTGTAGGTCTGGATTTGTGAAAGGTTTTTGTGTAAATTTGGTTTGTCATGGAATATCTTGGATTAGCCACCTATGTTACTTGAAAAATTCGCTGGGTATAGTAGCCTGGGCTTGAATTTGTGTTCTCTTTGGGTCTATAAGACATTTTTTTCCCTAGATTGTCTATATGTTGAGAAATTTGATGTAATTCTGATAGGTCTGTTTTTATATATTGCTTGATATTTTCCCTAACTGCTTTTAATATTCTTTCTTTATATAATGTGCAGTTGGTGTTTTGACTATTATGTGAGGGGAGGAATTTGGTTCATTTTCTAATGCATTGAAGTTCTGTAGGCTTCTTGTATGTTTATGGGCATCACTTTCTTTAGGTTAGGGAAGTTTTCTTCTATAATTTTTTGAAGCTATTTACTGACCCTTTATGTTGGGAATCTTCCTTCTCTTCTATACCTATTATCCTTAGATTTGGTCTTCTCATTGTGTCCTGTATTTTCTGGATATTTGGTGTAAGGAGATTTTTGCATTTTACATTTGTTGACTGTTGTGTCAATGTTTTCTATGGCATTTTCTGCACCTTAGATTCTCTCTTCTATCTCTTGTATTATGTTTGTGATGCTTCTGTCTATAACTCTGATCACTTTCCTAGATTTTCAATTTCCAGGGTTGTCTTTATGAATTCTTTAATTTTTCTCTTTCTGTTTTTACATCCTGATAGGTTTTGTTCAATTCTTTCACCCCTTTGGTTGTGTTTTCCAGTAGTTCTTTAAGGGAATTTTGAGTTTCTTTTTTTTAGGGCTTTTACCTATTTATCTATGTTGTCCTGTCTTTCATTAAGGGAGATATTTATGTCTTCCTTAAAGTCCTCTAATATCATCATGATATGTGACTTCAAATCAGAATCTTTTCCCATTTGTTGGTGTATACAGGATTTACTGTGTTGGAAGAACTGTGTTCTGAAGATGCCAAGATGTCTGTTGCTTATGTTCTTCCACTTGCCTCTAGCCATCTGGTTATCTCTAAGTGTTAGATGCTTTTGCTGTCTCTGACAGTGGCTTAACCCTACTGTAAGTCTATGTGTCAGCCTTCTTGGGAGACCAGCTCTTTCCTGGTGGGATTTGGGTACAGAAAATTGTGGCATAATATCAGCTCAGTTAGCATAAGGTAACTGGAAAGATCCTGTCCCAGACTGGTCCTCAGTTTCTGTGTCCTGAGGGCTCTGGTTGGGTCCTTCTGAGCAGAAGTGGTGGTCTTACCTGTGCTCTCAGGTGTGGCAGCACTCCTGGGAGAAAAGCTCTTTCCTGATGGTGTCTGGCTACCAAGAGCTCTGGCACAGTGTCAGCTTTGGGCCCAGACAAAAACTGGAAGGATCCTTTCCCAGACTGCTCCTAGGTTCCTGTGTCCTGAAGACTCTAAGCAGGTCCCTCTGAGAAAAAAATTTGTGGTCTCACCTGTGCCTCCAAGTATATCAGCACTCCTATTAGACCAGCTCTCTTCCAGCAGGATCTGGGCACAGAGAGCTGTGGCACATGATCAGCTCCAACAGCAGATGGAAACTAGAAGCATAAAGACACATCTTAATTGAACTAAACTGAAATCGAAATTTTAATTGGGAATGAAATTTTATATTGTCACATTATAGTTCTACTCGTACATGCTCATATCAGATTTCTAATTTCTTTCATCTATTTTGAAAATACACATTACATTACGCATGATATTCCAATTCACAAGAATAATGCTGTAACTTTTAAATTTCATTAAGAATAGAAAAAATTACAATTAGTAAGCTATATTATCAGTTCTCTAAACATAACACATATTGATTCAAGAATAATGAACCTATCAACTTTTAGGAATTGAATTTCACTCATAATAATAAATTTGTTTACAGGAAAAGAGAACTGTTTAAATGGCATACAGAGACTATTTCAATACAAAAATACAATCACTGAGACATTTGTGACATTATAATGTTTATAAACATTCTTTTCTTACAATGCGGCCAATTTAAAATAAAAAGAGCTATTATCAAACAATCCTGAACATTTAAAATACATTTTATTTGTGATAGGAAGAACACTATTCAACAGAAAACAAAGTATTTAAAAATTATCTTTTATTTATCAATATTTCCATTAACATAAAGGTATGTTTAAGACCTGTGTTATAGTGCATGCTTTTGGTCACAACACTCAGCATGTATTGATAGGTGGTTAATGAATTTAAGGTATATTTAGGGTAGAACATAAGTAAAAATCCTGACACAAAAACAATTGATATCACCATCACCAATGACAAAAAAATTAATAAAACATTTTTCCACGTGCAACAGACCATTCAAGTACTGAATGGCTAACAACTGTCATACAAATAATATTTAGAGTGAAATCAAGTATGTCTCGTGTTTCTGTAAATAATGTAACACTATTGACATTCATCCTCCACAGTCATGATAAATATGATTTGGTTTATTTATTTTGTGTTTATTATGAAATTTTCTCTGTCTTCTATCATCTGTTTATGCTGGTATTATGTAGCATGTACAATTATGTTTAAATTTTGGATTATATTCAGATATAAAGTTTTTCAAAATTTCCCACAATTTGATTAATAGTTCCTTTAACTTCATTTCCATTTTTCTTTAATATGCCCTTATATATTAAAAAATTTTAGTACCATATTTTTATATACTTTGATCATAATCTTTTCCCTTCCCCAACTCTTCCCAGATCCTTTCCCCCATATCTTCATTTCTAACTGCATGTTCTTACTCTCTCTCTCTCTCTCTCTCTCTCTCTCTCTCTCTCTCCCTCTCTCTCTCTTTTCTCTCTCTCCCTCCCTCTCTCTGTAACACCCTGACTACCTTTTCCTTCCTCAATTGCAATGTCATACTGTGTGGTTTCTTTATTTACACTGATATTTACCATTAAGTATTTCTAACTGAATTTTAATAACTAATCACATATTAACTAACATTATTTACTGGATGTTTGTGTTGGTAAGAAGGATAAGATAACTAACAAAGGCAGCTCACCTAATTTAAGATTTTAATTCCTGTTCCCAGCACATCAAAAGTGAACACTCATGGACAGCATATTTTCTTCTTCAGTCTTTAATTTTAAATAACAATTAAAATCCAGTATTAACATCTACATATGTATTAAATATATATTTTTATTCATCTTCAAAATTAAATCTAGGAAAAATTCCAATTCCTTTCATTTTCATGTTGCATAGAATTTACAATCCTTTAAATTCCTTAGCAAGATATGGGTCATTTCAATTATGGCTTGTTTCAATTAACGAATAAATGTTTGAGAATTTCCTCATGTCCTGTGTTGATTGATGGAAATTCACTGTCTTATCTCCTTGGTTTCTTTTCTTTTATTGTCAGTGACTCATTCTCAGAATCCAGCGGTTTTGATTATTGAATTGTTGAAAATTGTAAAATGTCTTCCTTATTCATCTATTGCATTATTCACTTTCAAACATTTGTGTGAGATTTTTCATTGCATACCTTAAAATTCTGCTTTGTCTTTCATTTTCTCTGTATAAAATCCTGAATTTTAATGTTGTTACTTGTTAAGGTTCAAAAATGACAAGGGACTGCCAGCTGTAAACCATTGTAGCCAAACCCTTCACCTGCAATCTTTCTGAATGATGCTGGCACATAAATCTGTATTCACATCTTCATATGAGTTTCATCAACTATGCTTTCTACTAAAACTTTTCACAAGTCCCTTGGAAAAATCCTGACACTGAAGAAGCATCTCCATCAATCTTACATCTGCCAACAAGTGAAATCCTGTTACATGCTTTGGGCAAGATGGATAATCTTGAGCAAAATAAAGAGTTTCAGGGGAAACAAGGAAAATATAGTCTTGACCCCATGGGCTGCATATTCAATTTGTCATCTCTAATGCTAATGTCTCAAGCCATATCTTTTGATTAGAATGTATTATGTCCATGGAAGTTGCTAGATGAATGATCCTCATTTTTCTGTCAGAGACCCTAGGAGTTTTCAAATACTCACCATTATAAGAGAACTTCTAACCCTATTTCTTCCCTAATGTTACAATAAACTGCTACCATCATTAACAATGTTTAGACTCTTAGTGAAATTTATTGTGTACATATGGACTTGGAATCATAAAAATGTTTTATGAAGACTTCCCAGACAGATTTTTGCCTTCTTTTCACCTTATTTCCTCCTAGACAGTAGCTAAAAACCTTTCAGCATAAAAACATACACAGTAAGGTATTAGCCCCTCTGTTAATGAAGGTTGTTTTTTCTTTATAAATTTAATAACAAGTATAGATTAATGATAATAAAGATGAATCAGCATAGCATTAACTTAACAATCTTTATTTGTTCTGTTCACTTCAACGATTGCATTAAATATAGAATAGAAATAAATGAATTAATAGTTTAAGATTTCTCAGTGTGTATCTGCCATGACCTGTCAACAATTTTAGAAAATATCTACAGCAATATGATTCACTTTTCATTCATTTGACCATGGGACATTCTAGTAAACTAAAATTCTAAAGGCTTCAAAAATCTATAAGCTTATTACTGAGTAAATTTAGAATTTCTAAATCATTTGTGTTTCTTTCCATTATTCTCACTTTTGCCTATTCATTCTAGAATTCTTGCTTTAAGGAATGTGTTTTCTTCCTCTTAAAGCATTTCTCCTTAAATTGCTATTTGGGATATGTTAGTAGTTTACCTTCTATCATTGTATCTATTCAAATTGAGAATTCTTCAAACCTACATCAGTTACAGTGTTTTATCAAAATAATCTATTAACAAGTTATCGGATTTTGGTAATTTGATTTTATATTTATGGGCATGATATTTGAGAATCGTGGCATGCTTCCTGTGTTCTCAATTATAATTCATTAAAATTGAGATATCCACAGTGAATATTCTATAAAAAACCCTTCATAATTATTACAAGTCTCTTAACGAATGACTAATATAAACCATATTCCATAAGTATATTGAGACTATTTCAGTCTTAAATTTATTCAATCAACACTTGGATTCAACACTGAAAATTTATAAAACTGTTTTTATCACATCCTTTCTAATTTTGTCTTTCTTTATAAAATATTTTGCTTATTAGGAATTATAACCCCTCCCCAAATTTTGCAGAAAGATCGTAAATAGGTAGATGATAGATTGATAGATAAGAGTTTGATACAATTTATTAAAAAGTAATATAGATTATAAATTAGAAATATAGGTTATAAATTATGTAGAGTAGAGATAAATGATAGATGAAAGATAGATAGATAGATAGATAGATAGATAGATAGATAGATAGAAAAAAGTTTTTATCATTTTATCACATGGAATGTTTTTACACTTACTAGTATTGTATCATATAGATCAAACCAGACAAAAGAGGGTTTCAACTGTGCTTTTCCCAAGAAATTGACAAAGATACAAGTGGATGGATAGATAAGTATAGTAACCTGACGTGGCCATCATTTAGTAACAATGTATTTATGTTGTGAAAAATTATACTGCATGCACCCTCAAATGGAAAGAAAAAATATCAAATATCTTTAAAAAATAAAATATAAGTTCATTAAATAATTGTTCACACTAAGATGAAAAATGATACCACCATGTATTTGCTCAATGTACATGTTTTGAAGAGGGAATAAAGTGCATTGCAGTAGAATGAAGTACATGCATATTTCAAATGATTCTGGACAATGTATATAATGCATAAGGAAACCATTCACTAAATTCTATCTCATACTTCAGAAACAGGTGATCATACTCAAAATAGTTACAATTATAAATTTCCAAGTAAAATGTGATGAAATGATTATAACCCTGAGAAAAATGTAAGCAGCATATTCCCAAGTAAGGCAAAGATGAGATTCAATAAAGTCAAAATAAAGAAAAAAATTACATTAGGACATTTAGATGTTAAAACATAGAATGCAATAAAATACACATGGGTTATAAAGTTGTAAAACAAAATAGCCAATAGGTATAAATAATTGTTTTAACACAATAATAGTAGTAAATAAAACCTTATGTACTATTCTGAAAAATGTCATTTCACTAACAGCATAAATTGAACATTGACAAAGATGTGAAGCCTCAGTAACACTAGTATTACAGAGCAGTAAGACAAAACAAAGGTGATTTAATTCCAGATATTATAAACTTGTACAAAGAAACCTAAGACTCATGTCTTATTATAACATGTAGAAAACCTGCTTCAGCCATTGCTTTGATAGATTAAAAAAATCCTTAAGACAACCCTGTTGTCAACAGGCATTTCACTTTTAAATATTTATTAAGGAATATCCATATGTGGATGGCTTTAATATCTGTACACAAATGTGAATAGAAGTCTTCATATCACCAACTGCTAACAATTCTTCATAAATATATAAAGTAATGAGTAAAATGTATATACATTCACTATAAGATGCTAATTTATGGGAAGAAATTCCTCTTATAATAAATATGAATAAGACCAACTACAGGATATATTTCCAATGCCTGTTAGCTAGGGTAGGACATGTCAGACATTACTTTGGTGTGAGACATTCTAGGCAGACTCCATTTTTGGAGAGTGTACCTAAGCAACTTAAGTTTTTGGGCACATTGTTGACTTTTTCTATTCCAAGAATGAAAATAGCTGGAATTGGGGTGTGGAAAGAGTTTCCCTTATCTTTTACAACAGCCCATGTATGCATTCATTGCAACATAGAATTTCACAGTTTCTCATTGGTCCAATCTGACTGGCTTATTTGATTACTGAGATAAAGGAAAACAGCTTATCTAGTTTCTAAAGTTTTATCAGAGGGATCAGTACATGAATTGTTGAATTTGCATTAGTATAAATGAAAGAATTTAGCTTCTTAATATTGTAATGGTTACCAGTTTATTGCTTTCATATAACTCTTAAAACACAAAAAAGTTAAAAGGAAGACTAGATGGTTTGTTTAAATGAATAAAAATACACTTAACTGTTAAATAAATTAATTCAGTCATTGACTAAGTCTCTAGGCATTTTCAATCACTGATGAATTCTTTCAAATATAAATGTACAGCAATTTCACAGAATATGTTTCATAAGATAAAGTTAAAATGTGTTCAATATTGATTATCTTACAATAGATATACTTCAGGCAATTAATGGAAAACTAAGACATTAATAAGCCCATACAATATTTATTTCTTTGTATGTTAGTGTGGCTGTCAAATGTCAGAAGTAATTATGAAAATAGTGAACTTCAATTTGAAAGTAATGAATAATAACCTAAACATAACAGAAGGCACCAAATAAAATACTCTTACATAATGAAAACAGAGGTTGGATAATGATATAAACTGAAGACCTAAGAATAATTCTTCTTTGCTTCCTTGGAGCACAGAAAGTGGAAACAAAAAAATAACTAGAGCAGCGACTCAAGGAGGTCATTCAGAGCCTGCCACACATGTGGCACACACACACACACACACACACACACACACACACATGTATATATATATATATATATATATATATATATATATAGATAGATAGATAGATAGATAGATAGATAGATAGATAGATAGATAGTCACCAAAACTAGATAAGATTGTGAAAGCTAAAAAGGTGCATGCTGAAAGGAATCAGATATAGATCTCTTCTGAGAGACACATTCAGAGCATGTCCAATACAGAGGTCAATGCTACCAGACAACCACTGAACTGAGAACAGGACCCCCTTGGGGGGATTTAGAGGAAGGATTGAAAGAGTTGAAGAAGTCCATAAAAACAACAATGCCAATCAACCAGAGCTTCCAGGGACTAAACCACTACCCAAAGACTATACATGGACTGACCCAGGTCTCCAACTGCATATGTAACAGAGAATAGCCTTGTTGAGGCACCATTGGAAGGGGAAGCCCTTGGTCCTCCCAAGGTTGGACTCCCAGTGCAAGGAATATGGCGGGGGAGTAAGGGGGATGTATAAGGGGAATACCCATATGGGGGAGGGGTAAGGGAAGGGATGGGGGCTCATGGACAGGAAACCAGGAAAGGGAATAACGTTTGAAATGTAAGTAAATAAATATATCTAATGAAATATTTTACAAAAGAAAATTTAAAAAAAGATAACTGGGTAACTTGGAAGATTTACTTTTTAGGGATGATAAAATGATTTTACACATTTTCTAATCCTAGTGGTATACTGAATGAAGTCTAGGACCAAAAACATCTAATTATAAAAAAATAATTGTTTTAATGAATATATAAGAAGCATCAGCCTAACAGAATTATTGTACATATCGACTGTCAGTGTTATGATGCTCAAATTATATAAATGGAACATTCTTTTTTCTTTTTTTGTTTAGATTGGTACATCTTAATATCATGCAATTTAGACTTGGAAGTCAATGAACAACTTTGAAAGATGTTTCGATTGGATGCTATCAAATTTAACTTCCTATTATTTTATCAAATGTATCATTAATTTCTATATTCATTCATTTTTCATCACTTAGACCCTTTGATATTAAACATAAGTTTTCTTTGCTATATTTATGCATTTAAGTAGGTCATATAGAAATTTATACAGCATTTTTAAGAAATAGTGTTCAAAAAACCAAATCATTTTCACAAAAAGCACTTGCCGTAATAAACACACCTTCTATGTATTTTTATTATAAACAGATGGTGAAAATATGACTATTAAAAATATCTTATGTAATATTGCTCTCCTCTGCTTTTTTTGTCACTATTGTGTAGTTGTCTCCTAAAGTCAGTAAAAAATACATTTTAAAACTCAGGAATCAGAAAATATTACAAAGTTAGAAAATAAGCAAATTTACAAGAGTTCTTACTTTCATATTCCAACCAAGGTTGCTTAGTAATGAATGCTGGTTATCAGAAACCCTTTAACTAATCCAGCTGTTTTCAAGCTGTCCAGGTTGCTCCAGGCGTGCGGTATCCCTGTGTTGTCACCTATGTTCTGTGAACTTTTCAATTATTCAGCTGTCTTTGTGTCACCCACACTTATGCATAACTCCCCTCTTACTTTGCTCTGATCAAGTCCAGTGAACCCACAGCTTCACTAAGTTAGACAGTAATGCCAGAGATATGCTTTGTCATATCAAGTGCATAGAACCTTGTTTCAACTTCCTGAAAAATTCATACAACAGAGAAAATGTTATCACCTGTAGAATTTAATTTTCTTTCAATTACTCCAATATATAAAATTCTATAATTGGTCCTTATACTTTATATACCTTTCACAATCTTGTCATAAATGTATCTATAGGGAACCAGATGGAGAATGCAATACATATTTGTCTCAACTCTCCCTGTTAGTATTCCAAGTAAAATAATTTTTAGGGTGTACTAAAGATTTATGGTCAGGAAACCATGATGACAGCACCTTGAGGTAATTAGCAATTTGATGATCATTTTATAAACATTAGATGACCCTTTAGATGATATTTGATGAGGCAAAAATATTGTTAAGTTTCAATGAAAAGTTTTCTCTCATGTCTGCCTTCCAGATTTCTGTTTCTTAAAAAAAAAAAAAAAAGGATAAAAAAATCATTGTCAAGCAGAGTTTCCACATTCTAGATATGTAATCTCTATCTAATCAATAGTACTTTGAAAACCAATATTCATGAATTCTATATAATTTGGAGAACACTAGGAGATTATTAAAAGAAGAACATTTGATTAATGGTTATTTCATTCTGAGAATAACTTGGAAAGATGATTGGTAAGATTTCATTCACATTATAGTTAAATGAATATGTGCATTTCTGATAAATCATTCTGGATGATAAAACAATAAACAAAAACAATCTCTTAACCTCATATATATATATATATATATATGATAAAAAATTATTTACAAAGAAACATTAACTATTAATATTAAAGGCAATATGGAACACAAATTATAATAGTTTCTTTATAAAAATTAAAAAGTGTGATTATTATTATTTATAGCCATATTCATGATCTTCAATTGATTAACAAATAATTGTCAGAAAGCATTTTTCCCATAACAGTTTTGTATCAGGTAATACTATGAATTTTATGTAAATACAAAACCTTATGTCTCTAAGAGTATCCTGTAGTTTTCTTCTCTGTAGGGCTCCCCAAAAACTGATAGGCAAACTCATTACAATAGTGAACTCTAAACTTCTGACTCTCTGAGGTTGCACATGTTTGCATTTTTTAATATATGGAGGAAAGGTGTACATTTATCTCAAGTACTAAAAAAAGCTCATTTTTCTCTATAATTTTCCAGTTTGAAGAAAAGCTGCATATTTGCATCTTTGCTTTAAGTGAACAATGCTGATGAATGCTCTTCTAATATTTGGAGATAGGAAATCTCTATAGACAAAGCAATTGCTTAGTTTTTACAAACACCATGAAAATAGAAGAAAATATAAAACTCTATACTGTAAGTCCTCACGGTTTGGTTTCCATTTTGTCCTCAAAGTTGTTACCCAAAATGTTACCTTGCATTTCACCACAGGACAGCTTTTATAATGTCTGACAATATTGTATAATCGATAAATACATACTGAAGGTAACAGAGTAGCCCTTGCCTCCTCCTCTTGATATATGTATTTTTATTTCTATATAACATGGTTGTTTGCTATAGAATAAAAATTCTGCATGGAAAACATTCAGATATCAATTTAATGTAGTTTTACTGAGGAAACCTCTAGATATATATTATTCTTTGTTTCTACATATCAAGTCTATTACATTTAAAACAGTGTATGACTATTGGATATGTTGCTGTAAGAAAATATCAACTGGTTTATTTTGTGATTGGATCATAAAAACGCTTTATCTCATTTTCTGAAACAGAAGCCATAAACAGAGAAATACCTTAATAAATATTTTTGATTGTAGCAGACATTAGCCAACCTCCTCTTTTCTTTATATAAGTCCTCCCATTTTGAGATTGACTACTTTGTAGTACCTGTCCCATAACCTCCCCTTTTCCAGTGATGCTTCTCCTCCCTGTCCTTTTTTAAATATATTCAATTTTTCATTTATATAGCAATATAATGATAATAAAATATATTTGCTATTACTAGGTGAGGCTTGGAGTATTAACTGAAATCATAGTTGACAAGTCATGTAACTGAGGGATCTACTGCAGTGTCACTGATTTTTATTATTATATATTTTATGTATTTACATTTCAAATATTATCTTCTTTCCCAGTTCTTCCCTCTCCCATACTCCTTCCCCTTGCTTCTATGAGGATGCTCCCCCTCCCACCCACCCACTCCCACCTCATCTCCCTAGCAAATCCCTACACTGGGGAATCAATGCTTTATAGAACCAAGGGCTTCTCTTCCTATTGATGCCAGACAATGCCATCCTCTGCTGCATATGCAGCTGGAGCCATGGGTCCCTTCATGTGAACTCTTTGGTTGACAGTTTAGTAACTAGGAGCACTGGGGTGTCTGTTTGGTTGATATTTTTGTTCTTATGGGGTTACAAACCCCATTCTGCTCCTTCA
The DNA here is from genome assembly GCF_011064425.1 of Rattus rattus. Taxonomy (NCBI): domain Eukaryota; kingdom Metazoa; phylum Chordata; class Mammalia; order Rodentia; family Muridae; genus Rattus; species Rattus rattus. Next base: position 43,976,048 of record NC_046164.1, on the reverse strand, counting down.
ATCCTTTCTCTAATAATTCTAATGGGGACACCATTCTCAGTTCAATGGTTGGCTATGAGGATCTACCTCTATCTTTCAGGCTATGGCAGAGCCTCTTAGGTGACAGCTATATCAGGCTCCTGTCAGCATACACTTCTTGGTGTCAGCAATATTGTCTGGATTTGGATCCCCAGGGGCAGTCTTGGGATGGACTCTACAGAGTTCCCTTCACTTTGTTGGGGCATTCCAGCTAACCTCATCCCCTTTGGATCCTGGGAGTCTCCTGCTTTCCTGCCATATGGGATTTGTGGGTGCCAGTTCCCCATCCTTCATTGCTACATACCTCTGTTCAAATTCCTGACCCTCCGTATCCCATTGGCCATTTTTATTCTCCTGCATTCTTCAGTTATCTAAGGTTATAAAGCAAACTACAGTATCCACAGACATGAGACAAAATTTGGCATTTGTCTATCTAACAATCCGTACTTGTACTAGGGATAATATTTTCTAGATCTATCCATTTATCTGCAAGTTTCATGATAAGTGAATTAAGTTCCACTGTGTATATGTACCCCATTATTATTGTTGTTGTTGTGGTTGTCTGTGTTAGTTGGCTTGTTGGTCTTTCTGTGGTTTTCCTATCTACATCAGAACAACAACTCTTCCATAAGAATCACCAATCTTGATACAATGTTTAGCTGTGCATTTGGCAGAACAGAGAAGATAGCTACATGAAAATGAATAGATATCTGCAGCTTGTGGGGGGTCAGTGTTTCAGGGAATGTTCCAGAGTCTTGGGATAGAGGAGGTTCCTAGAAATTAATGAGGTAACATTAGCCAAGACTCACAGTTGTGGGGATATGGTACCTGAAAAGGTAACATTCTGTAGTCATGTAAGAACCCCACTGGAGCCATTGGGATATCAACCCAACCACAAGATTTTTGACCAGAATTAATCTTGTCTACAAGAAATTCAGGCACAGGGAATAGGTGTGTACATCTTGAGACCAATCTCATGGGCCATCACCAATTGCTAATATTATTAATGATAATCTGATGACTTGAATAAAATATTATATTGAAATACATTTTCCTTTTTTTGTTTCAACTTATGTAAGTTGATATTTTATGACTTTAGCACAAAATGTAGAAAAGTTAGTAAGAATCGCATACATTATACGTTCATAAAATCATTAGTATAGTGTTGAAGGATTTGTTGGATAAACATTGTTATTAAAAACAAGATTCTTTTGAGAAAAAGATCTGGAGACATGTCAGCAATATTATCAGTTAGTTGTCCTGGTCTCTACATTCTTGGATTCTTTATTAAATATTAAGAAACTGATGTCGTTAGTTGGGTATTTTGTTGTTGTTGTTTTGATATAGATTAGCTGCCTATAATGAAAGGATGGGTAAAGTAACCAGCAATAAAATGCTATTTCTCTATGAAAGATACTCCTATTTTAATAGAGTTTTCTATTTACAGGCCAAATAACAAAAAAGGGAAAAAATAAATTGTATGCTACTTTGTTTTCAAATCAGACAACTTCTTTTCACATATAATGTACAAAAAGCATTTCATATTAGTACAATGAAATAAATAGTTGTCAATATCTAATATACATATCTATATCTATATATCTATATCTATATCTACATATGTATGTATATTTGGTCCTCATGCTGCACAGAATATCATTGAGTATCACAGAATTTGTAAAAAGTAAAAACACACAAATATAGAAATTGTGAAGACAATTTGCAATCAAGTGATGAAAATTTTGAGGAGATTGGTTTTCTTTTTTTCCACCATCTTTATTAAATTGGGTATTTCTTATTTACATTTCAATTGTTATTCTCTTTCCCGGTTTCCAGGCCAACATCCCCCTAGCCTTCCCCCTCCCCTTCTATATAGGTGTTCCCATTCCCATCTTCCCCTCATTATCCCCCCCCCTCCAACAATCTCGTTCGCTGGGGGTTCAGTCTTGGCAGGACAAAGGGCTTCCCCTTCCACTGGTGCCTTATTAGGCTATTCATTGCTACCTATGCAGTTGGAGCCCAGGGTCAGTCAATGTATACTCTTTGGGAAGTGGCTTAATACATGGCAGCTCTGGTTTGTTGGCAATGTTGTTCATATGGGGTCTCGGGGCTCTCCAAGCTCTTTCAGTCCTTTCTCCGCTTCCTTCAACGGGGGTCCCATTCTCAGTTCAGTGGTTTGCTACTGGCATTCGCCTATGTATTTGCCATATTCTGGCTGTGTCTCTCAGGAGATCTACATCCAGTTCCTGTCAGCCTGCACTTCTTTGCTTCATCCATCTTATCTAAATTTGTGGCTGTATATGTATGGGCCACATGTGGGGCAGGCACTGAATAGGTGTTCCTTCAGCCTCTGTTCTAAACTTTGCCTCGCTATTCCCTTCCAAGGGTATTCTTGTTCCCCTTTTAAAGAAGGAATGAAGCATTCGCATTTTGGTCAAACTTCTTGAGTTCCATGTGTTCTGTGCTTTTAGGATAATTCGAACATTTGGGCTAATATCCACTTATTAATGAGTGCATACCATGTGTGTTTAACTCTGATTGGGTTACCTCACTCAGGATGATATTTTCCAGTTCTATCCATTTGCCTAAGAATTACATAAAGTCATTGTTTTTGATAGATGAGTAGTATTCCATTGTGTAGATGTACCACATTTTCTGTATCCATTCCTCTGCTGAAGGGCATCTGGGTTCTTTCCAGCTACTGGCTATTACAAATAAGGCTGCTATGAACATAGTGGATCATGTGTCTTTGTTGTATGTTGGAGCATCTTTTGGGTATATGCCCAGGAGAGGTATAGCTGGATCCTCAGGTAGTGGAATGTCCATTTTTCTGAGTAACCCCCAAACTGATTTCCAGAGTGGTTTTACCAGTTTGCAATCCCATCAACAATGGAGGAGTGTTCCTTTTTCTCCACATACTTGTCAGCATCTGCTCTCATCTGAGTTGTTTATCTTAGCCATTCTGGTTGGTGTAAGGTGAAATCTCAGGGTTGTTTTGTTTTGCTTTTCCTTGATGACTAAGGATTGTGAACATTTCTTTAGGTGCTTTTCAGCCATTCGCTATTTCTCAGCTGAGAATGTTTTGTTTAGCTCTCTACCCCATTTTTAAATAGGGTTATTTGGTCTCTGGAGCCTAATTTCTTGAGTCCTTTGTATATTTTTTATATTAGCCTTCTATCAGATGTAGGATTGGTAAAGATCTTTTCCCAATCTGTTGTTTGCTGTTTTGTCCTAACCTAATCATAGTAAAAGCAATATAGAGCAAGCCAGTAGCTAATATCAAACTAAATGGAGAGAAACTTGAAGCAATTCCACTAAAATCAGGGACTAGACAGGGCTGCCTACTCTCTCCCTATTTATTCAATATATTACTCGAGTCCTAGCCAGAGGAATCAGACAATGAAAGGAGGTCAAAGGGATACAAATTGGAAGGGAAGAAATCAAAATATCACTAGTTTCAACAGGGAACTACTTAACCTGATTAACAACTTCAGCAAAGTGTTGGAATATAAAATTAACTTAAACAAATCAATAGCCTTCCTCTACTCAAAGAATGAACAGGCTGAGAAAGAAATTAGGAAAATGACACCCTTTATAAGTGTCCCAAATAAAACAAAATATCTTGGTGTGACTTTAACCAATCATGTGAAAGATCTGTATGTCAAGAACTTCAAGTCTCTGAAGAAAGAAATAGAGGAAGATCTCAGAAGATGGAAAAAATTTCCATGCTCATGGATTGGCAGGATTAATATAGTAAAAATGGCAATTTTACCAAAAGCAATCTAAAGATTCAGTGCAATCCCCATCAAAATTCCTACTCAATTCTTTATAGAGCAATTTGCAAATTTGCACTTGGATTAACAAAAACTCAGGATAGTGAATACTATACTTAACAATAAAATAACTTCTGGGTCAACATCTCTGACCTCAAGCAATATTAGAGAGCAATTGTGACAAAAACTGTGTGGTATTTTTACAGAGACAGACAGATAGACCAGTGGAATGGTATTGAAGTCTCAGAAATGAACCCACACGCCTATGCTTACTTGATCTTTCACAAAGGAGCTAAACCCATCCAATGGAAGAAATACAGCATTTCCAACAAATAGTGCTGGTTCCACTGGAGGTCAGCATGTAGAAGAATGAAGATCGATCCATTCTTATGACCGTGGACAAAATTTAAATCCAAGTGGATCAAGGACCTCCACATCAAACCAGATATACTCAATCTAATAGAAGAAAAAGTGGGGAAGAATCTCGAACACATGGGCACTGGAGAAAATTTCCTGAACAAAACACCAATGGCCTATGCTCTAAGATCAAGAAGTAACAAATGGCAACCAACCGGATCTTCCAGGGACTAAGCCACTACCCAAAGACTATACATGGACTGACCCTGGACTCTGACCTCGTGGTTTGCAATGAATATCTAATAAAACACCAGTGGAAGAAGCCCTGGGTCCTGCTAAGACTGAACCCTAGTGAACTAGACTGTTGGGGAGAGGGCAGCAATGGGGGGGAGTTGGGAGGAACACCCATAAGGAAGGGAGGGGGAGGGATGTTTGCCGGAGCAGGAAAGGGAATAACACTCGAAATGTATATAAAAAAATACTCAAGTTAATAATAATAAAAAAAAAAAGAAAAAAAAAAGTAACAAATGGGACCTCATAAAACTGCAAAGTTTCTGTAAGGCAAAAGACACAAATTATTCTTAAAAAGCACATAAATAATTCAAATATATAAAATATAAATGGTCTTATGTGCTTGTATATCATATATCTGTATAATATTGTATAATCAATGTGTTTTTCTTGAATTTGTAAATTGCATAACCTAATTTTGCATGGTCGGTGGGGATCTTTTGATTTTTGAACTGATTATTTGGAAGTATAGATAAAAATGGTAAACAGATATTGAATAAAACAATAAGTCAGTGGTGATGTTCATATTAAGAAGTGTTAAGTACTTCTGATGCTCCTGACTCATATAAATATCACATATCATATTGACAAAAACCATTCAGAATCAAAGAGATATCCATTAAATATAACCTTAACATTTAATTGTCCATGGATAATGGGTGCTGAAGCAAATAAAGGTTTTATGAAAATACATAACAGTCTGACAAATGTGAATTTCATTATTCTTAAGAAACTCAAATGTAAATGCAGGGTTCAACTTCAATAGCACATTTTATCTACTCTGAAGTGGAGTTGAAAATCTCCAACTGAGAACCCCATGTGATTATTCAAAAAAAACCTCACATTTCCACTGCAGGTGTAAGCAGAAGCACAAGGCAACCTTTCCATTTCACTCACCTTGCTGTTTTGAGTCCTCTTTAAAATGTGACCCTCACCATTTCTATTTGAATTGCTGTTTCTTCTTAATTCTACAAGGAATGTTCTTTGGTATAGCTCAGTATACTGACTCAATTGGCAGATTGTCCTCAGATGCCATTTTATATTTCTTTGCCATTAACATGGTCAACGTTGTTGATAGAAATTGTTTATATGAATGACAAGAAAAATGGATAATTTGAGGTTATTGCTCAACTTAGGTTTTTCATATTATATGGTTATTTATATCTATGTGTATATATATATATATACATATATATATGAATGAATATGTGTGTGTTTCATATCACGTGTATGTAAAAAAAATCCTTACTTGATTAGTGGACAGTGTTTAAATATACTGAATTTTAACATCATGACCACAAAGTTTAAAATTACTTGTAGGGGTCTCTGGGAAAGCACACAGCCAACAGAGTAGCAATCCGCTGGAGGCTAGAAGTTATTTCTGATCACCACGAATCAGTATCTGCTGTCAGTTCATACTTTGAGATTCTTACCTTGCACACTTTATGTTAGGCATATTTATCAAAAAAAAATTTGAACAAAAGTTTTCTGGTCATCATAAACTCAGTTCCATGAGTTAAAAAAAACACTTAAGTTATGACTACATAAAAACTCATTGTAAAATAAAATTACATCTTCTATAAAGATAGATGCTATGCATTACCTGAGAAATCAAGCTCAAGATAAGTGTATGGGGGAGGATTTTGTGTGTTTTCATCCATAAGCACAGAACAACCTACTAAAAAATGCTCAGAATCTCAATCCTAGCACACCATAAAAACCATAAGACTTGGGTCTAACATGTTGACAATTTAGATTGCAATCAAGATGGCTATTGACTTATTTTGATGTACAGTGCAGGGGATGCACTATTATGGCAGCAGGGAAGGGGTGATGGCAAGAACAGGAGATGGCTGGTCACAAATGCATCCACAGTCAGGAAGCACAGAGCAGTGAATGTTGATGCCCATCTAGCTTTTTCTTTTTTATGCAGTTCAGAACCCCAGCCCATGAAATTCTGTCTCCTATAGTTAAAGTGAGTCTTCCCACCTCACTTGACATAATTGAAAAATCCTTCATAAGCATGCCCAGAGATTTGTCTCCTAGGTGATTCTGGATCCCATCAACTTGACAACCAAGATGAACTATCACTGAACTTTTATTTTATTTATTTAATTTTTAAAAGATACTTGGTGTCTATAATTTGTTGTTTTGTTTTGATGCAGAGTCTCTCTCTCTCTCTCTCTCTCTCTCTCTCTCTCTCTCTGTAGCTCTGGCTGTCATGGAATTCCCTATGTAGACCAGGTTGGCCTAAAACTCACAGAGATCCTTCTGCTTCTGCCTTCCGAGTGCTGGGATTAAAGGCATATACCACCATGCCCAGCCTATTTTTTTTAATTAACTTGAGTATTTCTTATTTACATTTCGAATGTTATTCCCTTTCCCTGTTTCTGGGCCAACATCCCCCTAACCCCTCCCCTCCCCTTCTTTCTGGGTGTTCCCCTCCCCATCCTCCCCCCATTGCTGCCCTCCCCCAAATAATCACATACACTGGGGGTTCAGTCTTGACAGGATAAAGGGCTTCCACTTCCACTGGTGCTCTTATTAGGCTATTCATCCCTACCTATGAGGTTAGAGTTCAGGGTCAGTCCATGTATAGTCTTTGGGTAGTGGCTTAGTCCCTGGAAACTCTGGTTGGTTGGCATTGTTGTTCATATGGGGTCTCAAGCCCCTTCAAGCTCTTTCAGTCCTTTCTCTGATTCCTTCAACGGAGGTCCTATTCTCAGTTCAGTGGTTTGCTGCTGGCATTCACCTATATATTTGCTGTATTCTGTCTGCGTCTCTCAGGACAGATCTACATCCGGTTCCTGTCGGCCTGCACTTCTTTGCTTCATCCATCTCGTCTAATTGGGTAGCTGTATATGTATGGGCCACATGTGGGGCAGGCTCTGAATGGGTGTTCCTTCTGCCTCTGTTTTAATCTTTGCCTCCCTATTCCCTGCCAAGTGTATTCTTGTTCCCCTTTTAAAGAAGAAGTGAAGCATTCGCATTTTGATCATCTGTCTTGAGTTTCGTTGTGTTTGTCAGTTATTTTGCCACAGCAGGGAAACAAATAACTAATCCAATCTTTTAATATTTTAGGCAAGTTTCCAAAGTAAAATGTTTAAAGGTCATTTGCCTTTATATGCAACCATTTTGATTCTTTTTGAGATGGGGTCTTGCTACATAGCCCATGGTAGTCCTATGTCACCTAGACTGACCACAAACATTCAGCAATCCTCCTGCCTCACCCTGTAAATACAAAGATTATGGGCATATATTACCATATCTGGTATTCTTCTGATTATAAAATAAACTCTTAAAATAGACATTGTAAAATTTAATCTAGAACCGTCTTGTTAAATACCTAATCCTTGTTATACACTTTCAATTAAATTTGTTATTTAAAAAAAAAGATGGCTATGGACTTTGCAAGCAAATGAATGACATTTATCATTCATTTTATCATTATTTCAGAACATAAAATGCCGAATAAACACTGAAGTTATTTACTCAATATAATGTCTTCAGATTAAAAGTCAGTAATAGTAAGCAATCTTACATTCCCTGGCAATGATTTTTTGTTTCTTTGTTTGCTTGTTTTGTTTTGTTTTGGCAGCTTATATACACAGTTATGATGAAATTATCATTTTAATAGCAGGCATGAAATAAGTGATGTGGAGAACAATTCAGACCATCTGTGTAATAGATAATTCTGAATCAGTTTTGTTTTTTGTTTTTTGTTTTTTGTTTTTTTAATTTCCATTTCTAGGATCAAGTATGGGAAGAAACAGGAGAGAAGTCCAGAGGACCAGGAGAAGGAATAGAAATATTTAGCAGTGTAGACTGGGGAATCAGGAGGGGGGAATTTCTAGTCAGAAGTTCTAGACACCAAGGATGTGGGAGGCTCACAGGATCTAGTGGGGATGACATTAGCTTAAATGTTCACCAGCTAGGAGATAGCACTTCAAGATACCACTTCCCTCAGTGGAGGGATGGGGCTTTGTGCCCACCTCAAAAATTTTAATTCAGAATTGTTCCTATCTAACATAAATGCAGTGACAAAAAAGATGGAGTAAAGACTGAACGAAAGGCCATCCAGAAACCATCCCACCTTAGAATCCATTGCATACACTGTCACCAAAACCTGACACTATTGTTGATGTCAAGATGTTCTTACAAATAGGGGCCTGGCTCTGCTAAGGCCTGGCTAAGACAAGTGCCGATACTCACAGCCAATGATTGGACTGAGCCCAGGAATCCTCATGGAAGAATTAGAGGAAAGACTGTAGAAGCTGAAGGAAATCTCAACCACATAGGAATAACAAAGGTATCAACTAATCAGACCCCTCAGAGTTCCCTGGGACTAAGCCACCAACAAAAGAGCATACATAGGTTGGTCCAAGGCTCCCACTACATGTGTAGGCATTATCTTGCCTCAGTGGGAGGGAATGTGCTTCTCTGTGGAGGTTTGATGCCCCAGAGAGAGAGATGCTACAGTGGGAAGGATGAATACGTGAGGGGTTTCGTGAAGGGGGAATCTGAAAGGAGGACAATATCTGAAATGTAAATACATAAAATAATTTAAAAAAACATAAAATTTTTGGGCATATATTTTTGTACAGACTTTTCTGTACTAATCAGGAATACTAAGTATTTTTATAGCAATACAACTTATATATGAATATAATATAAGGCATGTAAGGATAAATTGATGGGAGAACAAAAATATGGGTTTTTATAGAGAACTATGAAAATTTTTCTTATGGCTTATTTTTAAGCTTGGTGGACTTGCTATGATAATGAAGTTTTACAAGTAAAATTTCAACCATTATAATGAATTATTAATTGTGCTAAGGTAACTATTATCACTGTATTGAAGAGCAAAAGTCACTATAGGAAGCAACATTAAATTGACAAAGTTGATAATGGATAATATTAAAAATAATTATAATGTATGTCATTGTTAAGGTAAATACTATTGTATATACTTAGAGAAAATCTAATATTGCTATAATATGGACATATTTACAATTATGCATGATATAATGAATTAAAATACAGTAGTCTATTAATACAAACTTGGTAAAATTAAAATAAAAATTAAATTAACCTAATGAAGAAAGGATGTCACAAAGAAAAATGAAATATGGTTTGTTGGTTTTCGATTGACAGATCATGATTAATCCTTAAACCATGTATTATATGACCTATTTATTATCTTCCCTGATTTAAAAAAAATAAAATGAATTTTTTAATGATTTTACATTGGAATGATAGTATTTCTAGTATCACATTTTTTATGGCTAATTACACAGATATAACTATTAGAGCCTATATTATCTGAAATCGAATAAATATCACTATTGGTTATAAAATAAATGTTAGAGAATATTAGTTATTTCATTCCACCCTTCCACTACATTCCACCAAAAGCTCCTATATGTCTACATTCTCTTTCAAATTCACCTCCTCTTTTTTTTATTGTCTTTTGTTTTTACACACATGCACACACTTGTGTATGTATGTCTGTAATGTGGACATGTGTATGTGTATGTGGGAACATATACCTATATTCATAAATACATGAACAGAATCATCTAAGTTTCTATATTGTTTTATACATGTGTGTGTGCGTGCGTGCGTGTGTGTGTGTGTGTGTGTGTGTGTGTGTGTGTTTTCATGGGTGATTATTTTATTGGTAGTTGTCTTTTAGTTCTTTGTTAGGGTTTAGCCCTTAGACAACATGAAGTCTCACCAAAATGACCTAAAGATGATCTCAATAAGGATGACACCATTGAATTATTACAAATATTTTCTATTACAAGCTATTCAGTGGTATATAGAAAACCACTTTTATTATAGAAAGTGTCCACTTTACTCAGTATCTACCAATAGGCATGCCCATTTTTATCTGAAATAAAATGTGTCACAAATTCGCAGAGGAATTTTGTCAAAAATTTTACCTACCATGTACTAGTCAAACTGTGTTGACTTAATTTGCTGGTATTTTGTCTTTTCCTAACATTAACATCCTCCAGTTCATTTCTATAACCACATAAACTGCAGTCTTTTCATAAAATTTGATGATTCAAGAAAATTAGTTTTTTTTATTATTTCTTTCTCCTCATCTGGTTGTTTAACAAAATTTCTTAAGAATTTGGGGATTAAGTATAATGTTAATGCATGTGTTAGCTCTGCATTACTGCAACAAAATACACAACTTAAACAGTAAAGGTAGATTTGTTATTTCTGATTTTTTAAGTTCAAATGTTGAACACTGGGAGGGACTGATACTTAGTTTGATCACTACATAGCCAACGGCAGACAGAAGTTGCAGGAGAACATGTGGATGGAATACAGATAACAACTTCACTCTATTCTAGGGAATAGAATAAGATTCAAGTGATCTGATGAACTCTTATCAAAGAATGTCCCCAGAGATTTAAGAAATCACATTGTGTCTTAATTCAAAGGTCTACCATCTTCCAGGGCAGTGACCAGGTAAATAAACATGTTAACTGTAGACCTGGGGGTGAATGGGTACCACATTTACGTAGTAATCATGTATGTGAATGATTAAATATATATAATGAAACAGTCAATATAAAATTATGTCTGATATAATGTCCTTCTCCTGAAATATCTTTATTGTTTAAAAGAGAAACAACTTTTAACACATGAATATAGATTTATATTTTTTCTTAAATTGTATGTAACATTCTTAAATTATGTTTAAACATACCCTAAACCAATTTTACCATAAACTTACATTCTGAAACACTAAAAAAAATCTATGGCTTCACAAATTTGTTAAAAATCTCTTTTTGTTTTTCTTTAATATACAGTCTATGTTTAGATTTTGATGAAATTCATTGTAAAAGTAACTTTTATTTTTCAGGTGTAATTGTCTTCTTGGAGGCTTACTGCTCAATAAAATCATCTTTTCTAGCTCTTTCTTAACTCTAACAGGCAAATTCAACTGAGTTGTTCTGGCTAAATGCCTCCCTAAGCTGGCTGATTCAAACTGGCTTCTCTCTGTTTCTCCCTGACTTGATCCACCTAGCCTTCAAACTAATTCGCAATTTATTCTAATATGGTTTCTTCTTATTCTCTGACTTTAACTGCCTCTGCTGACTTCCACTGAATTGCATGAACTAATGACTGGACTTTCCTCACTGCATTGGCTCCAAAATGATATTCTTCCTGTGCTGCTCTTAAATACCTTCTCTCTACTCTGCTGTTCACACGAGAGTTGGGAGTATCCTAACGCCAACTCACTTGCCAAATCTTTCTCTGATTTATCAATTTGTCTGTCCCAATTTGTTAGATATCTCTTTGAAACCTGGATGCTTGCACCCAACCATTGGACTGGACATGGGAACCCCGATCCGGAAAAGACTGAAGCAGCTGAAGGGAGTTGCAACCCCAGAGCAGAAGATGGCCTTATTGGGTATCAATGGGAGGAGAAACCCTTGATCCTATGAAGACACGATTCCCCACTGTAGGGAAATGCCAGGGAGCAGAGGCAGGAGTGACCAGGTGGGTAGGGGAGCACCCTCATAGAAGCATGGGGAGGGAAGATGTGGTAGGGACTTTGCGGAGGGGAAAAGGGCAAAGGGGATAACATTTGAAATGTACATAAATAAAATATCTAACTAAAAAAAACATAGCTGCTTGCTTATACAAACCACTTTCATCTTACAGGTGTATACTAAGGGCATGCCTATATTCCAGCCTGAGGGAATTAAAGGTGTATCATTCCAATTGGATTCCACAGACCTAGAAGATCCCTTGTCAGAACAGCCCTTGTAAGATTAAAATTCCAATAAAATATCAATATTAATATTTCCTCTTCTTCTTAGTTCCAAGGACCAAACCTACATTCTTGTTGATACTTGGAGTGTATTCTATCACTGAGCTACTCTCTATCCTTACAGAAATCCCCCTTTTTTGTTGAACATATTTTATGTTATCATAATCACATGAATTCAGAACAGTTTCTTTAATTTGCTTTTTATATATGTCAAATTATTTTCTTGTAATTTCTCCATCAAATCATAGAGATTTGAAGATACACTTCTGCTTCTTTAACTGTACTATAAAAATATGTATGTATTGAAGTAGTTATACTCATATATTACTTGTGATCATGTTAAATATTTCTCATAAAACGCAGGACATTGCTAAATTTCCAGAGCTAAGCTCTGTCAGCATCATGGTGAAGAAGGGGGTGGGAGGTACTTAATGTTTCAATTAATAATTTCTGTATAGCATTTTTAAAATCCATTAATATGCTACTTACTAGTTACCTCTGAATCATAGTGAGCTTCCCATACAGCTTTAGATAACTTCTTTAAAACAGTATGCACGTGGTAGTACATAATTTGCCTGTATTGTGTGGTAAAACTTTAGGATGAATTATAGATTTAAACAGCAATTCATTCCATAATGGGTGAACCAAGTAATATAAGAATGAATCCATGGTGACCATTTAAAATAGAATTCAAGAAAACAACATTTTATTTCCTTCATAAAAACCTGTGAGGCATTCCTACTGAATAACGTAAGCAGAATTCAGCCACATAAATCTTCTTAATTTACATCTAGGGTTTCATTATGCATATTTGATAGCACTCTACAGAACTTTAATTTACAGACTTCTGGAACTTTACCAATCCCAAAAGAAGTGCTAAACGTGCTTGTTGGAACATTTAACTGAAGTAAATCACAGGAGAGATCCCTAATGAGTACAGAATTATCAGTTATTTTCATTCCTGGTAGATTTAAAGCACTGGGTTCTATTAACACGATAATGCTGAATTTACTTTGAATACAACTACTCCTATAAGTATTTACTAACAGGCAGGATTTAAAGCATAAACTTCCAAATATATAGTGAATTTGGGTTACAATTTGTCTCCTCTAAATTAATTATATGAGTCAATGATCAGGTAATATCAATAAATAAACAAAAGAAACACTTTTATTTAGCAGTTATATCTTCAGTATAAATTGATGTTAATAACTTCTTGGGCTAAACAATAAAACACTAATAATACCTTTTGCAGAATTTATAGAAAATGAAATTAAATACTTTAAACTTCAGTGACAAATTATACCCATTTTTGTACATTTTCATGAAGCACACTACTTAGGAAATCTGGCGTTAAATACATGCAATACTCACTTACAGTATATGAATGTGCACTGCTTTTTATTGAGGTCAAATTAACTTTAATTCATTAATGCAAGAAAAGTCAGCTGTTCACAGAAACCACCCAACTAATTTCTGTTGAATGAAACATTTGTCAGCTACTATCTCATTCTTCACTTTCAACAGCCAAAAGATCCACATAACAATGTAGGTAGTGGAATGATAAGTTGAATGTTAGAGGAGAGGTAATGAATTATTGTATATAATAATTCATCTGCATAGGGAATAGCAGTAACTCTATAAACTACTGCAATGGGGAGGGATGAGATGCTGCCCAGTAAATTCACAAAGATCTGTAGACCATATAAAACCAAGTTTAATTATGAAAATGTAGATTTCTTCTATTTAATGTGTGACTTACTAGCGATTGCACTATGTTTGAAGTAAGCAAGCCTCTTTATGAGTATTACCAAATAAATAGTTGGGCCATTTGAGACATTAACTCTGGCTATTGAAGGACATAATCAAAATCTTTGCTTTTCACTCTTTTCATTAGAACAAACCACAATCAAAAAAAAAAACAAAACAAAAAAAAAAAAAAAACCAGAACCAGTGAGATGGCATGCCTTAATGGGTAAAACTGAATGCTACCAAGACAGAAGACCTAAATTCAATCCCTAGGAGCCATGGAACAAATAGGGAGAATTAAGTAATGCATGTTGTCCTATGATAGCCACATGCTTTAGTATTCATGAGCTTGCATCTGTATTCACACATGTACACATACCTACAAGGTGGGACAGTCTCTGGATGGCCTTTCCTTCAGTCTCTGCTCCTTACTTGTCCCATATTTCCTGTAGACAGGAGCAATTTGGGGTTAAAAATTTGGAGATGACTAGGTCATTCTTCCTTTTGTGGGATCTACAAACTGCTTAGATTTGCTTAGCTAGGAATGAGATCTTAGAAACTTCTACTGACCACACTGATTCTGACTGGCTCTTCTCATAGGAGTCTATGCAGCTGCTTTAACTCTATGAGTACAAAGATCAGGAAATATCCAGATGACAGCATTTCATATCATTTCTCCCCACATTATTTTATTTTATTATTTATAAAAACATTACATATTCATGTTTTATTTCTCAATTCTCATTATAAATTTTATTCATAAATTGGATGAATTTGAGGATAAATGTTATATTAAATATATTTGTCTTAAATAGTGAGGTTTAAGCCATCATGGCATTTTCACACTTCAAAGGCTATTGTAGGAATACATTAGACCTCATGGTAATAATCCTCTCACAATTTTATTGCAGAATATTACAACTTCAATTTCATTGTCCAATTAACAGTATGCTGTTTTTCTACAGATGCCAATTGAATACCCTTACTATACCTTGTTAATAAAAACCACTAATTGAATTTCAATCATGCTATACTTCTTACTGCCTAGAAATAGAGTAAAATAGTTTATAATTTTGCTTCATTTTTTGTCATTTGTATAACTGATAATAACAAGGCTCTTACTCAGCATTTTTACACAATTGTCACTATTTGTCTGGCACCGTCTCTGTTTCTATATTCTATTACATTTAATTGTTTCTACTATAATTAATATCCCTGGTCAGTGTTTGCATAGAAAATAGATTTCATTTAATGGCCCTGAACTCTTTCCTGCTTCTTGAAACCATCACTTCTCCTTGGCAAATTTTTTCCGCTTGCATGTAAACCAAGATATATCCTACAGTTGCTAATTTAGAGTAAATGCTTCAGGTTTTGTCATGGTTTCTATTGTTGTCTTCCCAAGACACACTTCTGATCGTTACACTCTCAGTCCTCATATTTAACAGTCAGTGAGTATTGCTTATGGAATGAATTCTAAACTCTGTAGTAAGACATCCTAGGCAATCCACAATCTGTTTCTCATCTCACTCTTCAGCCTCATTTCACATTATGTCCTTCAAAATCACTCCAATTTAATTATGGTCTTCTGCTCATTCCCAAACACATCAACCAAGTTTCCAGGTGGGAATAGTTACCATATTGCTGTTAAGAGTCTGAGTACCATAGTCAAACTTACTAGGCTCTGTTTCTAATTTGATCACTTATAAAGTGGTAAGATTTGATAAATCATCAAATGGCCTAACAGTCATGCTAGCTGCGTGTTAATGTACTTGAAACTAAGTCAAGCTTCAGAGAATTTACTAGTATGAATACATATGGAATTTTTTTTTGTGATTGGTAAATTGTAACTAATGATAAATTGTTTGATGCTGCTCAACTCTACCCAGACACCTGGCTATGGACTTGGATTTTAACTAGTCTGCTCCCGACCCAAGCATGGGTATTTATGTTTCCTCCTGAGTGGCTGTCCTCAGTCAGGCTGGCTACCTGACTCTGTGACAGGAAAAAGGAGAAAAAATCAGAGAAGCCCAGGAAAAGGCACTTTGTGCTTGTGCACAGTTAAGAAACAATGTAATTTCTATAGAGGTTACAAATGGGAACTGGTTTAAATCCCTTCCTCCATTATTGTTTTTTCAGTTTTTTCCCATCCTAATAACTTTTAGCGAAATCTTAACTTTCCATATTTTAGGATTTGTAAGTTCACAGTGTGTGATTGTTAAAGAATCCATACATACTCTTAATTTGTAATATTATACCATTTGTGTAACTTGGATTCAACTTTTGTTTCCAAAAAAAAAAAAAACTTGGTTCTAATGGGATCCTCTTAGAGTACCAAGTGGCTTGCTACATCTTAGATGATGATCAATACACACATTGGTATGAATAACAACATGCAGCTTCTGCCATCTTAGGAGCCATGGGATTAGGACACCATCTTTACTAAGGTTTAAAAAGGAGCATGGCTTGTGACTTTACTGCCTTCTTGATTAAGTTGACCACAGTATAAATCAACTTAAATAGCATCCAAATAAAAAACCACTGAGTTCTCTACTTACTATTGAATCTTTCTTTTATTAGACAAAGGAGACAGCACCAAGCTTTCAAAGTTGATGGTTTTCAAGTTAACTGAATGATTTTAGCTCCTTTGTCAAAGATCAAGGGACCATAGGTATGTGGGTTCATTTCTGGGTCTTCAATTCTATTCCATTGATCTATACAAATACTATGCAGTTTTTATCGCAATTGCTCTGTAATATAGCATGAGGCCAGGAATGGTGATTCCCTAAGACGATCTTTCCTGAGTTTTTGGTTATTCCAAATGAATTTGCAAACTGTTTTTTCTAACTCTATGAAGAATTGATTAGGGATTTTGATGGGGATTACATTGAGTCTGTAGATTACTTTCACCAAGATAGCCATTTTTATTACATTAACCCTGTCAGTCCATGAGTGGGAGATCTTTCCATCTTCTGAGGTCCTCCTTGATTTCTTTTTTCAGAGACATGAAGATTTTTTATTAAGATCTTTTACTTACTTTGTTATAGTAATACCATGATATTTTATATTATTTGTGATTATTATGAAGGGTGTTGTTTCATGAACACAAAAACCTATGTTCACTTGATTTTTGATAAAGAAGCTATGCACATCCAGTGGAAAAAAGAAAAAAATTTCAACAAATGGTGCTGGATCTATCTCATATGCAGACACCAAACCCAGACATAATGGCTAATGCCAAGAAGTATTTGCTGAAAGGAGCCTGTTATAGCTGACTCTTGAGAGGCTTTGTCAGATCCTGACAAATACAGATGTGGATGCTCTCGGTCAACCATTGGACTGAGCACAGGATACCCAATGAAGGAGTTAGTGAAAGGACTGAAAGAGCTGAAAGGGTTTGTCAACCCATAGGAAGAACAACAATATCTAACAACCAGACACCCCGGAGCTCCCAGGGACTAAACCACCAACCAAAGAGTGCACATGGAGGGACCCATGGCTCAAGCTATATGTATGTATGTATATACATATGTATATATGTATATAGATATGGATGGGCCATATCTGGTATTGGTGGGAAGAGAGACCCTTGGTTCTCTGAAGGCTATATGCCCCAGTATAGAGGAATACTAGGGCCGTGAGGTGGGAGAGGATAGGTGGATGTTGATGCATCCTTATAGAAGACGGGAGAGAGGGGATTTGATAGGGCACTGCAGAGGAGAAACCTGGAAATGGAATTACATTTGAAATGTAAAATATAATAGCCAATAAAAAATAAAAAATAAAATAGTGACTGACTGATTCGCTAAAACCTGGCATTTGATTTTTAAAAGTACCTTTTAAGAGGATCAAGAGAATGAGATTCACATCTCTGGAGTGTACAATTTAAAATTTATTTATAAAATGTTTTCAACTTTAGAATTATATATTTTAAAGTTTAAATTTCCAGTGATAAAATTCTAAAATCCTAATATTTTTACTTCCAATAAGTAAAATTTTTATTGAACAAATCTTCAGTTTTGTTACATATGGTCAACAAATTACAATATTCAGAAGTCACTAATTATGATGAACCCATTAATCAGATGTAAAATCTTTCCATTTACAACTCTAATAGGAGGAATTAACAAAGCAGATGTTACATATAAGGGTTCACTAAACTCCATGCCTGGAAACTGTCACTATGTGCTGTTTGATACAAGTGACTGAACCTCATCTTCACAAACTAAATCCAACATCTAAACATTCCCATATATACTTCAAAACAAATTATATGTAATCAACCATGGGAAATGATCTGGTATCAGAAAAGCAACAAGGATTACACACATTATTTTATAAACCAGCACACAAAAGTTTAAATCAGTCCTGAAAATGAAGTTAGCAGCCTTGAATAATAGGAATGCAAAAACAAAGTAAAATAAAATGTAAAACCAAAAAAAAAACCAAAAAAATAAAAGTTATGTCAGTATTAATTATCTACAATCTCTGAATTAGAGAATGTATGAATCTGTCGTAGCGTAGCTCCGTACAATATTGTTCTGGTAATTTTGGTAATTTGTTCACATGGGTTCACACTCTGAATTGAATTTGCTATGAGAAAATGTTGGAGGTGGGTTTTAGCAGCAACGTCCATGTTATTGCTTGCTCTGGATTTTACCTTGGCACTTCTCTGCACCAGCCCATTTGATTCTTAATTTTAACTGCCATCGTTATGAAATACCATTCTATATTAGTTTTCTTCTTACCACTGTTTTCCAAAAAAACATATAATTCTAAGGGCAAATGCAAATCTTTCCTGCTGTATAGTCTACTCATTTCTTTGTGGTCAAGTCACGTTTGTTCCATACCAGCAAACTGTTGACATTTTCACTGGCATAGCACTCTCCTGTAGCCACTGTTTAAAGTTATTGAAGAACTCCTGATCTGTCATATCATACCCAACTACAATACTATGGGCTCCTCTGTAATAATTGGAGTTGATTCTTCAAAATCTTTCCAGAAAACCGAAGCTTTTCTGTTTTCCTGACTAATTCTATAACTCATATCTTGAAACCCACACCAGTTATGCTAATGTAGTTTCAGTGTATGGGTCTATGTATCATCTTCAAATCTAAGGAGGAGACAAGACTTTCCACCACAGATTTACAAATACCAAGTAACTTGAATATATAATCAAGTGTGGGACTCATGCTAAACATGTCACTGCCCTGGCTGCTGTCACCACCACCCTTGTTGAGGCAGATACCACATGCCCCAGCTTTCCATAGGCCACTGGTAATAGAAAGAAAGAAATGAGCTAATGGATCTGGTAGAAAAATGTCAACCCCACTTCGACCAATCTCAGGGACTTGATTTGACCCAAAATCTGTAAAACCCTAATGTTATAAGAGGGTTACTAATATACTGCAAGTCATTAAAATGATTAAGATATATAAATTAATATTCAGTCATGTTAAATACAAATGTAATTTATTTACAGAGACAATTTTGGAGGAATACAATTTTTATCTCTCAACATTTAGTCTTCTGTTAACTCCCATTGCATAGTGTTCTGAATATGTTTTCAATTGGGTATATAAAAATTGATTATAAAATAATCAATGATTGAATAAAATGGATCAATTTTACACTACTCTTACATGGCTCACGTAGTTCATCTATATATGTCACCATCTCACTATAGTAAGTTGAATGCTAGCCTCTAACAGGATAAAAATGCATGGGAAATACGAATTGCCAAAAGTCCATTGCTTCCATTTCCACCTGAATACAGCTCATAAACTGTGGCTGTGAAGTACTGACCATGTAGGAAAAACTATAAAAACAAATCCACAAATAAAGCAAAAACTGCTCTTTATCTACAGAACTCTAATTACCGTTTACTTTGTCATATTTCTGTGAGTTTTGAAGCAGTTACCGTGAGGTCAGAAAATTCCTAAGGTCAGTTCAGGTGATCTTTCAATGAGTACTTATGGGTCATGCGCCATTCAACTCATCTCACTGGACATTGTTGTGGGGACTCAGAGCTAAACATCTGTCCAGAAGCCTGCTTTGGATCAATTAACCTCTCAGGTCAGCTTAATATTCTTCAGGAACAGCCCAATTCCTTGGCTGTTGCAGTGCCCCAAAATTACAAAGAACTAGAATTGCCTAATGCTGTGGATAGGATGTGTGTCCTCTTTGAACAATGTTGTTTTCATGTCAATGAATCTTAACTGGTTTGAAATGGGGTTAAAGATAGGAGTCAAAGATTCCGTCTGGTTCTCTCCCTCTCTTGCTCCTCCTGTTAAACACTTTTCTTCTTTATTAGTCCCATACTTACATTTTATCCTGATTTCAATGTTTTACTTATTGAACTTCATTCAATATCCAAAGTATTTGATTTAATCTATCACAATGACTACCACCTTATAAGAGTTCCATTTGTTATATTTATTCCTGACACATCTGCAGAAAGACTTTTTATATGGAGAATCTCTGGCAAAAGAAATCTTTGTTGCTTTTCTTCCAAACCATATAACATTTATTATATTAGCCTTCTATGAGTTTTTTTTTGTCCCCTTTATTAGACAATCTGTAGCTCCTCTCTAATTCTGCTGGCTCATTTTGGTTCTACTCTCTAGCAATGGGACTAGCCACTGTCACCCCTAGAATGAAATCTATGCCTAGGTTCTCTCACCAGCCCACTCCATTTCTCCCACCTCAGTTAATAGCTACCCTTAAACTGTCATTAATAGCTCTATGACTTCAACCTTTTTGCATTCTATGCTGTAACCACATCGTCTACTTACAGAGTTCTAATAATTATTTTCTAAGTCTCCAAATGCAGAATGGCAACCCTGATCCATCTCAGCAGATCTAGTTAAGTCTCTCTCCCCACTTCAAAACCAGAGGGCCCATATTCACTGTACCTAGAATGTCTACACACAGACGCAGCAAAATGTTCTTTTAATATAAATAAATATATTATTGCCTACTAAGGTCAAGACAATTAATTCTCTCTCTTTCTCTCTCTCTTTCTCTCTCTCTCTCTCTCTCTCTCTCTCTCAGGCACAAACACACACACACACACACACACACACACACACACACACACACACACACACACACACACCACCACCATTTCTCTACAATTGCCTCTTTAAATGTAAGTTCTTACTTCAGGACTTAAACTTTGTACTAAGTTTACTGATAATTTAGAATTCAGAACTCTTTATTTACCTCATGATTTATAATAAATCCATTACCAGAAGAGATGTCTTAATCTTATAGTCATCTAGTCTATTTCCACCACACAGTTTGCTTAAATATTATTACCAATGAACATAAATATTTCTTAAACTCAGAAGGAAGTGCATAGAAAAAAAAGGAAACCTTAACATACCAAGCATGAAACAATTTTCACATTTGATTCAATCTACTGTCTTTACTATATCATTTGGAACTCCATAACTTTAGGAATTCTTTCTCTTTTCTAAGACTCAGTCTCTTACACTGTCCTGTGCTGATAATAAACTTAGATATTTTGATTGCTTAAAAGAAGATTAAATATGATTCACATAGTTCAATGATTATTTTTACAGCAAATAATTATGTTTGTGCCTTATTATTGTTATAATTATATGCAAAGTCAGAATTGAAATAAAAAAAATAAAGGTCAAAAACAGATTTTCATATTGGGAGCACAGTAGAAAGTGAGATTCAACTTATGGCTCTGTCACTGCAATTTTACAAAGAATTTTGAAGTACCCTTTGAGATTACACAAGGTCTGTCAAGATGCAATACCAATACCAAAAATATTGGATGCAAATACTGGAACAAATCAGTAATTGTTGTTTAGGCTTAGCCCTAATAATCTTTTGAAAACTGAATAGCATTATGTGAATCTCTAATAAAATAGCACGTCTAATGTTTCTTTAGCAAAATAAGGCAATGTGTCTTTGTCTTTGCTACCTTTGCTAAATCTTCTTCTGGTTTGTATCACTGTTAAGTGAAACTCAGCTTTAGAATTCCAGCCAAACACTTTATGATTTGAAAGTACTCTGTAATAGCTTCTGTAGTCAGTACCAAAATAAATATCTTCATCAGTACTCCTTGTGTCATTTCATTTTATTTTTTAAATTGTTCATTTTACTGATTGAGATTTTAATAGAATTACATAATTCTTCCCTCCCCTTTTCACATGCCAAATCCTCCTTTTTGTATATGGATTTTTATATAGCCATCCTTTTCAATGTTACAATTTTATGGACTTTTTTTCGATACATACATAATATACATATAGACATATAGACATATATACATGTGTGTGTGTGTGTATGTGTGTCCTTAATACATAAAAGCAAAATGCTCAGTTACCATAATTTCATTTGCAGGTATTTTTCAGTGACAATCATTTGGTATTGAGCTACCAATAGTATGTTCCTTTTAGGAGAAGGCATTTGTATTATGCTCAGTGTTGCTTAGTTCCCTGTAGTTCATTGGGGAGCCTTGAGTCCTACTCTGCTTCTCCACTCTTGGAAATTTCCCTTTCCCTCATCCATGTTTGTTGCTTTCTTTGTTCAGCACATGCTTAGAGAATACTTTGATTAGACTGTATGGGTGTAGCTTTTGGCATTTCATAGAGATAGCATATCATATTAAACTCTCTGATCTTCCTGTTCTTACATTAGTTCCTTCGGCCATTTTTGTGATATCATACAACTGACCCTAAATCCCAACATTCTCTCTCTCTACAAACTCATCTTCATATATTTTAGGGAAAAATTATTACTTAATATTTAAAATTTGTTTAGGTTATTCCTCATCCATGATGTAATGATTATTAGCAGTTAGTCAAGTTTTATGGCCTGCTCAATAAAAAAGAGAGATCTCATTTCATCCCCTGCATACCAGTAAGCATTCTGAGTGAGACTCTCGGGGTCTAGGTCTAAATTTTATCAAGTGATAAGGTTAGTCTCCACGTATATTAACCATGAATGTGATTGATATTATTATAAAAATTATGGATGCTTTCCAGTTTCAAGAATTTACACAAATGAGAATAAATATATTGAATAAGTTATTTTCCCTAGTGTTTGCTATAGTCATTTAATTCAAGGGATTATAGTTATATGTTGTTTCAAGGCCAGTTGAGTTAATCAGTTTGATGCTATTTTATTCTACAATGTCTTCATAGTGAATTTGCATAGTGTTTCAGCAGTTTGAACTACCCTACAAAGCAATTACAGATGTTTTCTTTGCAGAGTCCTTTGAAAGCTAAAGCATTTCATGATAACCAGAGGTTTCCATTACAAGTGCCTGTGTAAAATGCACTCAATTCCCTTTGAGTCTGACCTTTATCTGATGTTGTCACTATGTATAAGAAGTAATATATTTTACTCATCACTAACCACTAAAATAAATATTTCACTAATGTTTAGATTTCTTTCTTATTCTACTTTTAATTCAATGACTAAGATAACATTTTAAAACTTTTAATCAATTTTATTGAGTTATATTTATTAACTACCTACTTTGAAATTTAATTTCCTCTTTGATAATTATATACATGTATATTAATGTCTTTTTCATTCACTACAAAATATTTAATTTGTGTTGTGTTTTAATACACATCTAAGAATGTAATATTTTGATCTTTACATATTTGAATCTAGAAGTAAAAAAAGTACAGTGTTTGGACCAATATCTAATGAAGTATGAAAATAAATGCTATGAGTACAACCAATGAAAAACTACTCCTTATTGTCTTATGTATTCTTCACCTTCATAACACATAAAATATTAGAAGTGTGGACATCTATAGAATACATTAGGTGTAGGTATTTGTAAGTTAAGAGTGATATCTATTGAGTTAACAGTTATCACTGAGATTGTAATTTTTGAAGAGACAATATCAGTTTAGAAAAAAAGAGGAAGCAGGATTTTTATTTTTCAACAAAAATTTTTTATGCATTTTGGCATAAAGTAATGATGAGAAAATATCATGCACGTCTATCTCATAGCTCTAAATTACTTCTATGGAACTTGTGAGAATCGATTGAAAATTCTAATGTGATACTAAAAATCTGTAGTCGTGCCTTAGGATTTCAAGTTTTTCATTACATTGCCACCATTCATTATTCTCATTTTATTTCTTATATTATTACTTATATATTTATTGTGCAATTCAAGTGATTGTGTAGAAGAAATGCACTGTGGATTTGATTCACATCTTTATAATGGTTAATTATGTTGGGAACTTGTACTTATAAACTGAACAATTACAAGTTTTCTGCACCGAATTCATCTAATTATATATTCAAATTCCTTGCATACAGTTTATATTGGTTATTTTTTCTTTATTAATTTTTATTAGTTATTTTATTTATTTACATTCAAATGGTATCCCCCTTCCTACTCCCTCCTCCCCTCTACCTGCCTCTATGAGGGTGTTCCCCCAACTTCCTATCCACTTTTGCCTCAATGCCCTAGCATTCCCCTATCCTGTGTCATTCAACTTTCACAGGATCAAAGGGCTTACCTCCCAGTTATGCCCAATTAGGCAATCCTCTGCTACATATCCAGCTGGAGCCATGGGTTTCCCCTCCCCAGTGCTACACTCCTCCTTTCAAATACCTGACGCTCTGTACTTCTCCCCCATCTCCTCCCATATCTGAACCAGGCCCCGTTTTTCCCTCCCCCTCCTCTCTCCCTCTCAGATACCCATCTCTCTCTCTCTACATCCCAAGATTATTTTCTTTCCCCTTCTGAGTAGGCTGATAGCATCCACAGTACGGCATGTTCTTTTTGGGTTTCTTACGGTCTCTGAGTTGTATCATAGGTATTCTGAGCTTCTTTTTGGCTAGTATCTATTTATCAGTGAGTACATACCATGTGTGTTCTTTTGTGCCTGGGTTACCTCACCCAGGATGATATTTTCTAGTTCCATCAATTAAAAGTCCAAAGTTCCAGTCTCTTCTTAGATCCAACCAATCACTTAAGTGTAATAACCAAAGCAAGACAGGAAAATAGCTGAGAAAACTCCAAACTCTACATCTTCATGTCTCATTTTAAAGGGCTCTTAACACCTCCAAGTCTTTTGTCATCTTTGTTGACTTCAACAAACTTCTTTCTCGTGGGCTGGTTACACTCCCTGTTAGTATCACTCCTCTTCAGACATCCCATGGCTCTGGTATCTTTAATAATTTGGGGTCTCCAAATCTACTACAAATGTACTGCTTCTTCCAATGCCTGTAATCCATACATTATCTTCCAGGCTCATCCAAAGGTCTTGTATCACTTCTCCATCTTTTCCATCTCTTAGCGCTCTAGGGTCTCATTCACTTCATATCACTGCTGCTGTTGTTCTTGGTGGTGATCCCACAGTACTAGCATCTCCAAAGTGCTGGTGTCTTCTGCTGAAACTAGGTTTTATCAATAGGCTCTCTTTATGGTTACCAAACCTCAACTTCTTGGCATGATGCCTTCAATCCTGTGTTATCAACTGCAAATGAGGCCGCACCTTCACTAATGGTCTTCCATGGCTTCTCACTAAGCCAAGCTTCAGCTGTTCTCCATGACCCTTTCCTACCTACAAACCAGGATCACATGAATGAATCTTACACATTACCAAGTACAGCTGTAGGATGAAGTTCAACCTTAGTTCTCGCTGAAGGCAACTTCTCTGTTCTCTCCAAAAACCCTTCCCAGAAGATTTCACCTCAATGATGCTGTTCTTTTTTTAACCATCACTAATTTCTTAGCTCAAGTTAACAAGTATCAATTGTCCAGGTAGTTCCTTCAATTCTTGACTCTGAAGAGAGAACTGCATGGCTACGATAACAAATTTTGCTGCTTCCTGGCACTGAAATATGCCCCCCATTCCAGTGTTCTATCACCAGCTTTCTGTTTTCCAATTCACTCACTGCCTAAACTTGGCTGTCATAGAACTTGCTCTGAAGATTGACCCTAAACACAAAGATCTTCAAGGGTCTGTCTCCTCAATGCTAGGATTAAAAACCTGTACAGCCACACCTGGACTTAAGCTATTCTTCACCTAGAGTTTGCTCTGCCCCAAACTGGCTTTGAACTTGGAAATCTGCTTGCCTTTGTCCTCTAGGATTAAAGGCGTGTACCTCCATGCCTGGGCCACAGTTTAGCTGGGTAAGATCTTGTACCAAAGTCACCAATCCCTTAATCTATGTAAGCATAAGATTCAGCTCCTTTTCACTTCCCAGTGGCCCTTCATTACTTAAACCATACATTTTATATTTTTTTCTTTCTTGGCTTATTTCTTTTCACTAAAATGTAAGAGTAAACTTCAGTAACAAGACAACACAATTTATACCAGATTGTTTTAAGACTTTATGTCAAATCAAATAATCTAACGCTCTTCATCTTACCCTCATGCAGACTCTTTGAACAATGGCA
This sequence comes from Rattus rattus, assembly GCF_011064425.1. NCBI lineage: Eukaryota > Metazoa > Chordata > Mammalia > Rodentia > Muridae > Rattus > Rattus rattus. The sequence goes on along the minus strand of NC_046164.1, from coordinate 43,949,653 downwards.
AAAATGCAGGCATGTTCCTCACTAAAATATTACAAACATAGTCTCTTAGGCACATACTAAAAATCTTCTCCACTGAAACATCTTGGGCTAGGTTTGCACAGTTCGAATCACTCCAGCACCACTGTTTTTCATATTCCTACCAGGGTGTTATATGAAGCTCCACTTAAGGTATCCCACTGCTTCTCAAATCCAAAGGCCCAAAATCTATATTCTTCCAAACAAAAGCAAGGACATGCTTATCACAGCAATACCAGTCCATTGTACCAACTTCTCTCACAGTTTGGGTTTTACTGCTGTGAACAGTCATCATGATCAAGGCAACTCCGACAAAGACAACATTTAACCGAGGTTGGCTTTCAGGTTCAGAGGTTCAGTCTATTATCATCAATATAGGGGAGAGAATGGCAGTGTGTGCAGGCAGCCAGGGTGCCGGAGCAGAGAGTCCTTTTTCTTCATCTGAATGCCTCTAGAAGACATGGTTAGGAAGAGGGTATTTTTATCAGCCCTCACAATGACATACTTCCTCCAACTAGGTCACACCTCCTACTAGTGCCAATCCCTGGGCCAAGTATATTCAAATCAACACACTGGGTTTTTTGTTTGTTTTTATGAGGAAATTTTGCATCTATCTTTATAGAAAGCAATGATGTGTGTTTTTCTTTGGTCTGTGTTTCTCTTTGTTTTATCTTTATGTAGTTTACATATCAGGATAATTTGGTCGTTGTTAAAAATTAGATGGTGATGGTGTCTCTCTTTTTTTTTTTTTTTTTTTTTTGGTTCTTTTTTTTGGAGTGGGGACCCGAACCCAGGGCCTTAAGCTTCCTAGGTAGATGGTGTCTCTTATGTTTCTAGTTTGCAGAATAAGATTAAAATGATAGTTCTTTAAAAATTTGGTAGAATTTTGTGTTAAAATGATCTTATGCTTGGGAATACTTTAGATTTAACACTTACTTTGCTAAACTATTTTTTCTCTTGTCTGAACTGCCTGAGATTTTTTTATTTTCAATCTCTTCAATTATTTAGGTGTTATTAACTCTGAGATTTTTGTTTGCATTCCTAAAACTTTAATTTCTAATTTGACTTCATTTTGGGGGTTCTTTATTAATTCAGTTTGTACTTTTAGGTCTTGAACTGTTCTGTTCATATCTTTCCACTGTGTGTGTGTGTTTGTGTGTGTGTGTGTGTGTGTGTGTGTGCATAAGTGTGTTTTCAGAGATGTAAACATATTTATTCATATTTTAAGCTTCTTGAACATATTTATAATAGATATTTAAAAACCCTTGTCTTGTATTTTAGCTTTGCTGCATTTCTCAGAACTTACTGTAGTCAGGTTACTGTGTTCTGGTCCAGGTTGTTATTGATTTTCCCAGCAGATGTCCAGATGTCACTGCCTGTGATGATTGTTACTGTAGATATTGATACCTTTTCTTGTTTTTGGTGGTTAGGTCTTCTGCTTCTTGCCTTTCCTTACCTTTTCTCAATCTTGAATGTGATTCTAGGTGTTGAGATGTTTCACAAAGGAGTGGAGAAAAATTAGAAGTGGTGACCAAAAGAGTCCACACTGGGGAGAAAAGCTGATACATACATGTTGCAGGGATTAGAGTAAGATAGGGAGTATAGGCAAACTGCTACAGGTGGAAATGGGAAATGGGAGATGGAGAACAAGAAAGAAAATGAAGTTAGCTTAACAGATTCCTAGGCTTATATGACTACCTTGCTCCCAGGTAGATAGTGCATGTGGGTATTGACAACTGACTCAAAGGAAAGGAGTAGAAGAGGAAAAGGTGAAGAGAGGATCTGCTAAGTCCAGGAGGAAATTACACAGTGTTTCTAATGGGAACTAATAGAAACATTTTCTACAGAGGATAACTTAGTTGATATCTGTCACTGCTGGAAGTATATGAAGGACTTTTTTTATTTGCTGTAGGTGCTTCCTCCTCCTCTTTAACACCAATTTCTGTGTGCTGTGATATGAGCAATTGTGATCCATCACATTCACTTTACCATAGGAGTGTGAAAAACAATGGATCCATATTGTCAATAACCTCTGACGGTACGTGCACATTAAACTTTTGCTCTTTTACTTCTTATCTCAAGTATTTTGCCATAGAAAAGAAAGAATAACACAGAAAATCACGAGTTCCAAAAGCACTTGAATTGGAATTGATTTGAAGGTGTAAACTTAGAAATTTTAAAATGCTGTAAACACAGCTTAATGGAAATTCAGAAGACCAAAAGAAAGGTAAGAGTATGCATGGTAATGACTGTGATCAGTACATTTCAGATGGAAGTGTATAGTCTACTGAGATTTGCACTAGTGACATGCTACATTACACTACAGATGACAAATCACAATATGTTTTTCAGATTTGGTATTTTTAAAATTATTATTATATGTTGTTCCTTATCCTGGGCTCTCCTCGTTTTTTTAATCTTTATTAACTTGAGTATTTCTTGTTTACATTTCGATTGTTATTCCTCTTCCCAGTTTCCGGGCCAACATCCCACTAACCCCTCCCCCTCTCCTTCTATATCGGCTTCCCCTCCACATCCTCCCCCCATTATCACCCTCCCTCCAACAATCACTTTCACTAGGTGTTCAGTCTTGGCAGGACCAAGGGCTTTCCCTTCCACTGGTGCTCTTACTGGGCTATTCATTGCTACCTATGAGGTTAGGGCCGAGGGTCAGTCCATGTATAGTCTTTGGGTAGTCGCTTAGTCCCTGGAAGCTCTGGTTGGTTGGCATTGTTGTTCATATGGGGTCTCGAGCCCCTTCAAGCTCTTCCAGTCCTTTCTCTGCTTCCTTCAACAGGGGTCCCATTCTTAGTTCAGTGGTTTGCTGCTGGCATTCGCTTATGTATTTGCTGTATTCTGGGTGTGCTGGGATCTCCTCTTAAACCCTCTCTCCATCCCCCTCCCCTTGCCTCTAAGAGGGTGTTTCCAAATTCACCCATGGATCCTCCTCCTTCACTGGGGAAACAAGCCTCCACAGGACTGAGCACCTCCCTTCCCATACTGCCAGATAAGGCATTCCTTTACTATATATGTAGCAGGGTCAGTAGACCCACACATATATACTCTTTGGTTGGTGGTTTAGACCCTGGGAATTCTGTGGGTTCTGGTTAATTGATATTGTGATATTGTTGTTCTTCCTATGAGAGTAAGAGAAATGCCTGAAGGACAAATCACATTTTTATGTGCTCTGAGATTATGTTTGAGGCTACATTTTAAGTTCACTGATGAATTAATGTTATGAATGAAATTTCAAAGCACTGTTGCAGTCAGCCTCTGGCATGAGTATTTTTGAATGCTATTATCCAAATGAGAACTGGAAAGAAAAGATACAGGGAAGGTTTTAAAGATAGCAATTTTGTCAGAAAAATAAAACTGTTTCATATTTTAGGTAGGAGGGAATATTTGATAAGGTTGATAAAACAAAATAGACTCCATTTAAAAACAAGAAGTTTTTATTAAGACACTTGAAAATATAGCTGGAGGACATTTCTAGATTTGACAGGCCATCAGTCATCTCTGAACAGTGTAAAATATATAAACTACTCAAAAAGGCTAAAAATACACTGCTTTGAGAAGAAAGGCACAAAGTACCTTGTTCCTAAAAGACCCACTAAGGAACTGTTCTCTGTGGAGAGTCATCCATGTGTGTACAGGCTACTGCAAGCATTGTCTACTCTATATGTTCCATTGGTAGCTACCTTTGGCATCAGGCTACATTTTCAAGAAGGAAGAATATAAAGGTTATATTATCACCAACACTTTAATTCAGAGATCCAGGAAAGTCCTCAGATGCTGTACAAAGTATGAAAGAGTCACAGTTCCCAGAGTCAGACCACAACCAAAGGTAATAGATGCAGGATGTAAGTGATGTAAAAACTGTAGAGAAGATCCCAGGTAGTTAGAGGGATTGAAATGCCTGAAATGTGGGTATTTGTGGATTCAAGAAATACAAAATGTATGGAGCCAGCCCAGGGGAATCGCCACATGGTTATAGCAGAGGATGCCATAGAATGATGCTGCCTAGGCCAGTTGGAGCTCACATAATGCCATTGTTTATATAACTCTTTCTATAGCTAGTTCTAGAATTATAAATTTTAGCATATTTTCCTGGTAGATTTTGATCATTTTCTGACTCAATATTTTTATTGGTATTTTTCTTCTTTGAAATGAGATTATTTTTGCCTATGCCATTTTATATTGGTAGTAAATGACTTTTATGATTCTATGACATCTATAACATCTACCATCTATATTGGCAGTAAATGACTTTTATGATTCTATGACATCTATATGCATATATGTGTAACAACATGTAATATGTAAAAATACCATACATATGAGAAAGAGCATGGTGGGATTGGATAGAGAACATGGATGGGGATGATGCAATTATATCCTAATCTTTAAAAAAGGAGTATAAAAATAATTTTAAAAATATTTAAGTCTGAGACTTTTTTTATCTAGCATCTAGAAGTTTCCTTGAGCTCTGGATATGGGTCTGCATACGAGTTTCTGTATGGAAGTGTTTGTGTATTTGTGTGTGTGTGTGTGTGTGTGTGTGTGTGTGTGTGTGTGTGTGTGTGTGTGTGTATGTGTAAGAAATACAGGAGTCAATCCTGAGTACCATTGTTAGGCACTCTGCAAGTGGCCACCTTTTTTCTAATTTTAAACGAGTCTCTCAGTGTAATAGAACTTGTTGTGCAGGCTAAGCTGAGGAGCCAGTGATACTTTAGTAACATCCAGTGTCTAGTTCCTCACAACTGGGATTAGAAGTTCAGTCTAACAACTCAAACATGTAAGGATATTTAGAATTCAACTCAGTCCTTATGGTTTTAAATGAAGCACTTTATCAACCAAGCTATCACTTCAGCCTCTGGCCTGTGACTATGAGGACAATTTTAACAAAATTACTTACTTACTTACTTACTTACTTATTTTGTGAGGAAAGCCATATATGTGCCATAACAGATTTTTGAAAGTAACTTGAGAAGATTAAATTCATGTTGTCAGTCATGGGGATAAATATATTCATTGATCTTGTTGAACCAACACCAGTGTCCTTTCAAAAGAATTTGGGTTTGGACATTTGCTCAAGTGTTGAAATACTTGATACTTTGGAGACTCTGAAAGTTGTGTTAAAGGGATTTTGCATTGTACCTTCAACGTATGCTTTTGATGGGCAGAGGTACATCGATGAATAAATACGAAACATCTCTCAAAGTCAATGTGCTAAAGGCTTGACCATGAACTGGTTGAACTATTAGGATGTGAAGTGAACATTAGGAGATAAGGGTTCCTTGGGAGGAGTGGGTCACTGGGGATATTCTTGTGAACCATATAATTTTCTTTCTTCTTTAATCTCTTCTTGCCTTATGTTTAACATGAGGTAAGAAATGTTGATAATAGTCTATGTTGATTTATATGATGTTCTGCCTTACAGTGGAACAAGAAACAAGAGTCATCTGATGGGATGAAAATTTGAAACTCTAAACCAATTTAAACTTTACTTTTTCTAGTAGGTTATCAAAGGACCTTTTTTGCATGGCAATAGAAATCTAACACAATACATTTAAAACATTATTTTTATAGATTTACAGGCTCATTTCTAAACTGATGCAAATCTATTGTGGCACTAACAAACAGTTCTAAATATTTTAAATATTTTTGAAATTAAAAAAAATTGGTTACAGTTTTCAAGACATTTTTAATTTTTTATCATTCCTTAAGGATATTATGAATTGGTTTTTATACTTTATAAATAACTATTTGATTACTTGCATTATTTTCAATTGCTAAATAAAACACCATTCATTAGCAACATTTTGAACAATAATTTTATGGTTTACTGGTATACTTCAGTAATCGATATCTATTTTTCATGCATATGGGTATTATCAATTAATAATGAGGAAGTTCAAAGAGGTGGGCACTCCTGAGACTTCAGGACAGGAGAGACTTCCAGTACTGCCCACCCTTGCCCACGTCCCTGGCCCAAAAGGAAACTGTATAGGGCCTCTGGAAACAGGAAGATAGGGGCACACAGTGCTGTGGTCCAGACACCACCTGGATATGAAGGGACCCGGTCAAACAGCTCCCTGCACCCGTGGAGGGAGAACTAGAACTTCAGAGGGGCAGACATGCCTGGGAAGCCAGAGCAGACTACTCTCTGCCCACATTTCTGACTCTACAGGAAAAGACCTACCACAACTGAGCACCCTGTGCAGAGGGGTCCTGAGCGAAGGCAAGGAAGGCCCTTCTGGTTAACGCCCTTATGGAGAGCTGAAACCTGGCTCTAAGAAGGGACTCCAGGCCTGAGATCAGAGGTAAGAACAACTTTTCTGCTCAAAGTGACCTGCCTGGGGAACTCAGGGTGCCCACAGGAACACCAAAAGACCAGTAGACAGGAATGACTACATGCCTGAAAGCAGAACACTCTGTTCCCATAACTGGCTGAAAGAAAACAGGAAAAGAGGTCTACAGCACTCCTGACACAGAGGCCTATAGGAGAGTCTAACCATTGTCAGAAATAACAAAACAAGGTAACACCAGAGACAAAGTGATGGCAAGAGTCAAGCACAGGAACGCAAGCAAAAGAAACCAAGACTACATGGCATCATCAGAGCCCAATTCTCCCACCAAAGCAAACACTGAATATCCAAACAAACCAGAAAAGCAAGATCTAGATTTAAAATCACATTTGATCATGATGATGAAGGAATTCAAGAAGACATAAAGAACTCCCTTTGAGAAATACAGGAAAACACAAATAGACAAGCAGAATTCTATAGAGAGGAAATGCAAAAATCCCTGAAAGAATTACAGGAAAACACAATCAAATAAGTGAAGGAATTAAAAATGGAAATAGAAGCAATAAAGAAAGAACAAAAGGAGACAACCCTGGATATAGAAACCAAAGGAAGAGAAAAGGAGCCATAGATACAAGCATCACCAACAGAACACAGGAGGTAGAAGAGAGAATCTCAGGAGCAGAAGATTCCATACAAGTCACTGACACAACTGTCAAAGATAATGTAAAACAGAAAAAGCTACTGGCCCAAAACATACAGGAAATCTAGGACACAATAAGAATATCAAACTTAAGGATAATAAGTATAAAAGAGAGAGAAGACTCTCAACTGAAAGGACCAGTAAATATCTTCAAAAAACTCATAGAAGAAAACTTCCCTAACCTAAAGAAAGAGATGTCCATAAATATACAAGAAGCCTAAAGAACTCCAAATAGATTGGAGCAGAAAAGAAACTCATCCTGTCACATAATAGTCAAAACACCAAATGCACAAAACAAAGAGAGAATATTAACAGCAGTAAGGGAAAACAGTTAAGTAACATATAAAGGCAGACCTATCAGAATTACACCAGACTTCGCACCAGTCGAGACTATGAAAGCCAGAAGATCCTGGACAGATGTCATACAGACCCTAAGAGAACACAAATGCTAGCCCAGGCAACTCTATCCAGTAAAACTCTCAATTAACATAGATAGAGAAACCAAGATATTCCATGACAAAACCAAATCTACACACTATCTTATACAAATCCAGACCTACAAATGATAATAAATGTTAAAGCCCAACACAAGGAGGCCAGCTGGAAAAAGCAAGAAGCTAATCGTTTTGCAACAAAACAAAGAGAAGACAAGCACACAAACATAACCTCACATTAAAATATGAATATAACAGGAAGGAATAATCACTATTCATTAATATCTCTCAACATCAATGGTCTCAACTCCCCAATACAAAGACATAGATTAACAAACTAGATACGCAATGAAGACCCTGCATTCTGCTGCCTACAGGAAACACACCTCAGAGACAAAGACAGACACTACCTCAGAGTGAAAGGCTGGGAAACAATTTTCCAAGCAAATGGTCTGAAGAAGCAAGCGGGAGTAGCCATTCTAATATTGAATAAAATTGATTTTCAACCAAAAGACATCAAAAAAGATAAGGAAGGACACGTCATATTCATCAAAGAAAATATCCACCAAGGCGAACTCTCAATCTTAAATATCTATGCTCGAAATAAAAGGGCCCCTACATACATAAAAGAAATCTTACTAAAGCTCAAAGCACACATTGCACCTCACACAATAATAGTAGGAGATTTCAACACCCCACTCTCATCAATGGACAGGTCACGGAAACAGAAATTGAACAGAGACATAGACAAACGAAGAGAAGTCATGAACCAAATGGATTTAACAGATATTTATAGAACATTTTATCCTAAAACAAATGATATACCTTCTTCTCACCACCTCAAGGTACTTTCTCCAAGGGACCGTAAAATCGGTCATAAAACAGGCCTCAACAGATACATAAAGATAGAAATAATCCCATACGTCCTATAAGACCGTCACGGGCTAAAGCTAGTCTTCAATAACAATAAGGAAATCATTCCCATATATATATATATATATATATATATATATATATATATATATATATATGGAAGTTGAATAATGCTCTACTCAATGATAAACTGGTAAAGGAAGAAATAAATGAAGAAATCAAACACCTCTTAAAATTTAAGGAAAATGAAGGTACAACATACCCAAACTTATAAGACATAATGAAAGCTGTGCTAAGAGGAAAACTCATAGCTCTGAGTACCTGCAGAAAAAAACAGGAGAGAGCATAAATTAGCAGCTTGACAGCACACCTCAAAGCTCTAGAATAAAAAGAAGCAAATACACCCAGGGAGAGTAGAAGGCAGGAAATAATCAAACTCAGAGCTGAAATCAACCAAGTAGAAACAAAAAGGACTATCCAAACTATCAACAGAACCAAAAGCTGGTTCTTTGAGAAAATCAACAAGATAGATAAACCCTTAGCCAGACTAACCAGAGGACACAGAGAGTGTGTCCAAATTAACAAAATCAGAAATGAAAATGGAGACATAACTACAGAATCAGAGGAAATTTAAAAAATCATCACAATCTACTAAAAAAGCCTATATTCAACAAAACTTGAAAATCTGGAGGAAAAGGAAAATTTCCTAGACAGACACAAGGTACCAAAGTTGAATCAGGAACAAATAAACCATTTAAACAACCCCATAACTCCTAAGGAAATAAAAGCAGTCATTAACATCTCCCAACCAAAAAGAGCCCAGGTACAGACTGGTTCAGTGCAGAATTCTATCAGAACTTCATTGAAGACCTCATACCAATACTATTTAAATTATTCCATGAAATTGAAACAGATGGAGCGCTACCAAATTCTTACTATGAAGCAACAATTACTCTTATACCTAAACCACACAAAGACCCAACAAAGAAAGAGAACTTCAGACCAATTCCCTTATGAGTATCAACACAAAGATACCCAATAAAATTCTTGCAAACTGAATCCAATAGCACATCAAAACAATCATCCATAGTGATCAAGTAGGCTTCATTCCAGGGAAGAAGGGATGGTTTAATACATGGAAAACCATCAGTGTAATCCACTATATAAACAAACTGTAAGATAAGAACCACATGATCATTTCATTAGATGCTGATAAACCATTTGACAAAATTCAACAGCCCTTCATGATAAAAGTCCAGGAAAAACAGGAATTCAAGGCCCATAACTTAACATAGTGAAAGCCATATACAGCAAATTTGTAGCTAATATTAAACTAAATGGAGAGAAACTTGAAGCAATCCCATTAAAATCAGGGACTAGTCAATGTTGCCCACTCTTCCTACATATTCAAAATAATTCTTGAAGTCCTAGCCAGCTATCAGACAACAGAAGGAGATCAAAGAGATACAGATTGGGAAGGAAGAAGTCAAAATATCCCTACTTGCAGACGATATGATTGTATACTTAAATGATCCCAAAAGTTCCACAAGAGAACTACTAAACCTGATAAACACCTTCAGCAATGTGGCTAGGAATAAAAATAAGTCGAATAAATCAGTAGCCTTCCTCTACACAAAAGAGAAACAAGCAGAGAAAGAAATTCGGGAAATGACACCCGTCATAATAGTCCAATATATATATATATGTATAATACCTCGGAGTGACTTTAACCAAGCAAGTGAAAGATTTGTATGATAAGAACTTCAAGCCTCTGAAGAAAGAAATTGAAGAAGATGTCAGAAGATGGAAAGATCTCCCATTCTTATGGATTTGCAGGATTAATATAGTAAAAATGGCCATTTTACCAAAAGCAATCTACCAATGCAGTGCAATCCCCATCAACATTCCAACCATATTCTTCATAGAGTTAGACAGAACTATTTGCAAAGTCATCTGGAATAATAAAAAACCCAGGATAGATAAAACTATCCTCAACAATAAAAATACTTCCCAGAAAATCACTCTCCCTCAACTCAAGCAGTATTACAGAGCAATAGAAAAAAAACTGTATGGTATTGGTACAGAGCCAGAGAGACAGACCAGTGGAAATGAATTGATGACCCAGAAATGAACCCAGACATCTATGGCCACTTGATTTTTCACAAAGGAGCCAAAACCTCCAATGGAAAAAAGATAGCATTTTCAGCAAATAGTGCTGGTTCAACTGGAGGTAAGCATGTAGAAGAATGCAGATCAATCCATTCTTATCACCCTGTACAAAGTGAAATACAAATAGATCAAGGACTTCCACATCAAACCAGATACACTCAAACTAATAGAAGAAAAAGTGGGAAGAATCTCAAACACATGGGCAGTGGAGAAAATTTCCTGAAAAAAAAAAATACCAATGGCTTATACTCTAAGATCAAGAATCGACAAATGAGATCTCATAAAACTGCAAAGCGTCTGTAATGCAAAGGACACTGTTCTTTGGAAAAAATAGCAACCAACAGATTGGGAAAAGATCTTTACCAATCCTATGACTGATGTAGGACTTATAATCAAAATATACAAAGAACTCATAAGTTATACTGGAGGGAGACACATAACCCTATTAAAAATGGGGCTTGGAGCTAAACAGAGTTCACAACTGAGGAATGCCGAATGACTGAGAAACACTAAAGAAATGTTCAACATCTTTAGTCATAAGGGAAATGCAAATCAAAACAACCCTGAGATTCCACCTCACATCAGTCAGAATGGCTAAGATCAAAAAACACTGGTGCCAGCAGATGCTGGCAAGGATGTGGAGAAAGAGGAACACTGCCCTATTGTTGGTGGTATTTTAGACTCGTAGAACCATTCTGGAAATCAGTATGGAGGTTCCCCAGAAAATTGGACATTGAAATATCTGAGGACCCATCTATACCTCTCTTGGGCATATACCCAAAAGATGTCCCAACATGTAACAAAGACACATGCTCTACTATGTTCATAGCAGCCTTATTTATAATAGTCAGATGCTGGAAAGAACCCAGATGCCCTTCAACAGAGGAATGGATACAGAATATATGGTACATCTACACAGCTATCATAAACAATGACTTTAGGAAATTCATAGGCAAATGGATGGAACTGGAAAATATCATCCTGAGTGAGGTAACCCAGTAACAGAAAAACACACTTATTGATACGTGAATATTAGCCCAAATGTTCAAATTTACCTCGATACACAGAACAAATGAATCTCAAGAAGTTTGACCAAAATGCGAATGCTTCATTCCTTCTTTAAAAGGGGAACAAGAATACACTTGGGAGGGAATATGGAGGCAAAGTTTAGAAAAGAGGCTGAAGCAACACCCATTCAGAGATGGCCCTACATGTGGCCCATACATATACAGCTACCAAACTAGATAAGTTTGATGAAGCAAAGAAGTGCAGGCTGACAGGAACAGGATGTTAGACCTCTCCTGAGAGACACAGCCAGAATACAGCAAATACATAGGCAAATGCCAGCAGCAAACCACTGAAGAGAACGGGACCCCTGTTGAAGGAAGCAGAGAAAGGACTGAAAGAGCTTGAAGGGGCTTGAGACCCAATATGAGCAACAATGACAACCATCCAGAGCTTCCAGGGACTAAGCCACTACCAAAAGACTATACATGAACTGACCCTGGGCTCCAACTGTGTAGGTAGCAATTAATAGTGTAGTAAGAGCACTAGTGGAAGCCCTGGGTCCTGCCAAGACTGAACTCCCAGTGAAAGTGATTGTTGGTGGGAAGGCAGTAATGGTGGGAGGATGGGGAGGGGAACTTCCTCATATGGAAGGGGAGTGGGAGGGGTTGGGAGATGTTGGCCTGGAAACCGGGAAATGGAATAACAATTGAAATGTAAATAAGAAATACCTGAATTAATAAAGATGGAAGAAAAAAGTATAAAAAATAATGCGGAAGATGATGATAACAATTATAATAATAAATACTCAGAACTAAACATTCCATGCTTCTATTGCATATTGATTTAGTTCCTTTCCTTTTTCTTACTTAAAATATTATCTTCAAGGAATGTGCTTTGACTAATGATTCCATAAGGAGAAGCCATAATTGTGGAGAAATCAAAGCCCAGTGTATGGATCAGGAAGCTGGGTAACAACCTTCTCACTTCCCTATAGTAAGTAGAGAAAGAGAACAGAATGTAGGAAGAGGCTCTTATTGTGCAAGTCCTGTCCACATTGATGTACTTCTTCCAGTGAAGCTATACTTCTTAAGGCTCCATAATTCCAGAAATAGAACAACCAAGGCACATTTTGGTTTTGGTTGGTTTTGGTTTTGCTGTTTTTGGTTTTGGTTTAGAGAAGATTATGGAGAACATTTCTTTCAAATCACCATATTCTGTCCCAGGATCCTATTGGCTACTACCATGCAGATGACAGTGCTGCCTGGATGCCAGCGTAGGGCAAACCATATGAGGATTCTTAGACTACAGTGAGAGCAATATTAGCATACTGCTGCTTTTTAAGAAGAGGAAACCCTTAAACCTTCTCTTTTCACAATTTTGAAAAGCACAAGATTTAGGCTGGCCATTAGGGTAACCTTTTTAATCTTACCATATGCATCTGGGTTTTTTTTTTTAGGCATATGCTTGAGGAGTATGAAGATCTCAAAAATCCCATTATTCTTTCTTCTCTGCTTGCTCTTTATTACTGCAGAATTGAACAATAGTAATTAGTCATAAGCATGCAACATATTCATTGTTATCATATACCAAAATTAACTCTTCCAAATAAGTTAGCCCATAACTTTGTAATTCAACTTATACAATTTCTCAAGATATTGGGAAAATACAATGATTTTTTTGTTGTTGTTTAAAAGATACTCCAATGAATGCCTTGTAAATGGAGTCTTATGTTCTGTAACTCTCATCAGCCAGACCTACACTGACCACATTATTCTCAGCACTATTCTCTTCTAGTAGTCTTCTACAGCTCTCTGGTAAGTTCTGCTTAAAGCTTCCATTTCTTTTTATTCTAAGCTATCACACTCATCCAAAAAGAAATATTATCAGCTTCTATTGCATCTGAGGTATCAACTTAAATTTTAGTTCCTTAATTTTCTTCTGCTATTTTAAAATATCAGGACAAAGTTAGGGGATATTGTGTCTCTATTGGCTTATTGTTTGAGATGATTAGAGTTCATAATTTGAGAAAAGCCGTGGCGTGATATAAGAAATTACTGGTCACATTTTCACGCTTACAGAGAAGAGAGAGAGTGAGACTAGGAAGTGAAGAAAGATTATAGATCCTAAAATGAACCACCAATCATGTACTTCTTCAATCAAGGGCATACATCTTAATGGTTTCATAGCCTCGCTGAAAGGTTCAACTAAGTGGGAATAAACTGCCAAATACTTCTGTAATACAGAATATTTCTCTTGCAAACAATAACAAGTGTTCATTTGTTTCATTAATATTATAATAGTGTGCACATTTTATATCCCTTGTTCCTCAATGTCCTTCTCCTCCAATGTGTGTACAGAGTAAAAGAGATTATGATGCATGAAAAAATGCAATCATGTTAACAAACATTAATTTGGTAATATGTTTACATTCACACATTGCCATCCAATGTTATAATTTTTAAGCAATGTTAGCAACATTATGGATTTTTGCATGTGTATACAGTAATTAATATGCAGTATATTATTATATTGTGTCATATATGTATTGAAAAGCCATGATTAATGAACAATAGTTAATTTTTATATCTTCTGACTATTATGCCTGGTATTCTGTAATATTGTCAATCTGTGCTATAAATTGCAAAAAATGAAGGCAAACAGCATGACAGGAAGACTATCTTAATCCCAGTACTCAAGAAGATTTGACAGTGGGATTATATCATGCCTGTGCCACGAGACAATTTCATAATGAGTTCAAGGCCTGTATGGAATACTGCCTGAGATTGTCTAAATACAAGCAAAGAGACAAGTAAAATTAACGAAAATTAGTAGTATATAGCCAATATCACATACTTGGATAGCATCAGAAATAACCAGGGATTCATCAATTATTTCAAAACCCAGAAATGTAAAACAGCAGACACAAGTTCAAGTCTAGCAGCAACTTATACAGGCAAAATATTAAATAGAAGAATTTTATTGGTTGCAAGACTTTCTCTCAAATAGACTATTGTTTCTTTCTCTTCAGTCATTGAACAACCCATTGCACTAATTGTCAATGTGTGTTACTTCATAATATATCAATCAGAGTACTGTTCAGTAGTTTGCTAACCAATGAAAATCAGAAAAATCGGAAATAATGTAAGTTAAAATTCTAACCACATATTCAGATTCTAAGTTTTTCATCAAAAATTGAGACTAATATAAAATAACAAATTGTTTCTTAACAAGTATATTTAAAATTCTCTTAATTTTCTCTTTCTAAATATATGAAGGTTAAAACCAAGTTAAAAATCATTTATCTTTCCCTTAGCCATGTTTACACCATTTGATAACGTATAGTACCTACAATTTAAGTTAATTACAATTACAAGACAAAGTAAAACAACACAATTATTTTAGAAAAAGGAAAAAACTTCCTAGGCAGTGACAATTCATTTAAACTTCATGCTCAGGCACACCCACATTTAATCTATTTAATCTTTGCAATAGCATATTAAGTAAATGACCTTTTGACCACAGCATGAATTTTGTGAACTTTGTAGGTCTTGCCTATCAACTGTGACACCTCGGGTAGCCTTAGTGGTTTCTCAGGAGATAAATGGTTTTCCTTTTACATCTGCAGTGATTAATTTTTTCTATGAAGCATGAGATATAATTATAGAAAGATTAGAAAGCATTACCTGGATGTGTTGTAATTGTCCATAAAATTAGCAATTTTCTTCTAAAAATATACATTATTTTTTGTCTGATGATAGGCACGAAATTAAAGTTTTTCTTATACATGAAATGATATTAAAATGTAAAATAAAACTTCATTGATCCATAATTTTTGTTTTCACCAGTGAATTAACTCATAAATGTAGTATTTATTTCTGTCTCTATTAATTAAACTCTAGCATTAAAATCCCTAGCTGACAATCCATTAAAATGTCACCCATCCTAATGAATATATATTTAAAAAACTACAGAATAAATTTAAGAGATTAAATTAACATTTCAAGAAATGAAAACTCATACACACACACACACACACACACACACACACACACACACACATATATATATATATATATATATACACACACACAATGTCCATAAGGCCAAATTTCTAGGTACAGATGAGTAGTTTCTACAGATTTTTACATGAGAGAAATTTCAAGTTACTTATCATATTTTTGGTCATTTTTAGGCTATTTCCAGTAGAAAATTTCCTGTGAGTTTGTAACTTCAATACCAACATACCTCTTTATGCATACATCTTGTTCCTCAAGAGCATGGGAAGAAAATATTCTTATTATCATCACCCCTTTCACAGTGGCAGGCATGTACATTTGTAACTGAATCATTGCCCTTACTTATTTAAATGTTTCTATCATTTGTTTGAGTCTCCCCAGTAGAGAAGAAAATACTTTAGTTGGGTGATATGACAGACTTCATTATATAAATTAAACATAATATTAGAAAGTACTTTGACAGGTAGAAATTGAGAACCTAACATAAGTAATTTAAATGGGAGATTATCAGGATTAACAAGAAATCATATGTAAGAAATCAGAGAACTGCAGGGACAAACATGGAGAAGAGCATGAGGAAAAAGAGTGCTAGCAACAGGCCCAAAGTGGGATTTGGCTCATGGAGAGACCCAAAAGCCTGACACTACTACTGAGGCTATGGAGTGCTCACAAAAAGAGAGCTATCATGGCTGCCTTCTAAAAGACCCAACAAGCAGCTGAAAAAGTCAGATGCAGATATTTACACCCAACCAATGGGACAGAAGTTGCTGACACCTATGGTTAAATTAGGGAAAAGCCGGAGGAAACTGAGGAATAGGGCAACTTTGTAGGAGGACCAGCAGTCTCAATTAACCTGGACTCCCAAGATCTCTCAGACACTGGATCACCATATTCATTAGGATAGGTGACATTTTAATGGAGTGTAAGCTAGGGATTTTAATGCTAGAGTTTAATTAATAGAGACCAAAATAAATACTACATTTAAGAGTTAATTCACTTCAGTGAAAAAAAGAATTATGGATCAATGAAGTTATATTTTACATTTTAATATCATTTCATGTATAAGAAAAACTTTAACCATGGGTATGGTGGCAGGATACAGCAGCTGAGATGAGGCCTCCAACACATAGACAGCAGATGATTTCTGGGTGTAGGTTCAGTCAGGGAAGATGTGCCTAACCTTCAAGAGTCTGGAGGCCCCAGTGAGTGGGGAAATCTGTTTGGGTGGATGGTTGGGGAGGAGGTATGGAATGTGAAATAGTCAGAGGGTGGATCAGGACGAGGATAAAATCTTGAGGGTAAAAAAAAAAACAAAAAATAAAGATTAAATAAAATTTAAAAAAGAGAGAGAGCAATTCAAAGGAATGACAGGGAACTTACTTTCATGATACCTCAACAATATAGGTGCTTAAACCAGACCTGCACAATGAAAATAGCAGTAAACATGTTAACTTGGAAGGGTGGTCCCATTCCTACATAAAGTACTCCATGTAGCTAGCCAAATTGCTGGGTTTGGGAAAATTAGTTTTTTCTAGGAATTGATTATCAAATATAAAATTGTGAGCTCTGAAATCATACCCAAACAAGCAACTCTAAGTTGACACAGCAAGTTGTAATTACATATTTATTATATGTGAATATATATATATATGTATATTTTAATAATGATTAGAGAAAAACATGAACTCCATTTGAGAGGGAGTGTCTTAGGGTTTTATTGCTGTGAATGGACACCATGACCAATGCAAGTTTTATAAAGGACAACATTTAATTGGGGCTGGCTTACAGGTTCAGTTCATTATCATCAAGGATGTTGCATGGCAGCATC
Organism: Rattus rattus; assembly: GCF_011064425.1. Classification (NCBI taxonomy): domain Eukaryota; kingdom Metazoa; phylum Chordata; class Mammalia; order Rodentia; family Muridae; genus Rattus; species Rattus rattus. Next base: position 43,932,302 of record NC_046164.1, on the reverse strand, counting down.
CAAGCAGGCATGGCTCAGAAGGAGCTGAGTTCTACATCTTCACCCAAAGGAAGCCAGGAACAGACTGAGCAACCTCATGTAGCTAGGAGGAGGGTCTCCAAGCCCACACTCCACAGTGACACACTTCTTCTAACAAAGCCACACCTTCAAATAGTGCCATTCCATGAGCCAAGCATATGCAAACCATCACAGGGAGCTAGGGCTCATGGGAGCAGGAGTTGGAAGGATAGAAGAGAATTGGGCAAGTGGTGACTTAATATGTTAACTAAAAGTTTAAAAAGGCAAAGTGGCATACACTAGGTGATCAATTAAAATTAAAAGTGAATATGTGTTTACATTTGTGGAAGAAAATATGCAGGTTTTATTTCTCAAGACAGAGAATGTATATTTTGAAGAATCATTTAACTGATACATTGAGGTCTGGCTTAATTGAAAACATTTCATTTATTTGTTGCAACTAATATTAATTCTTGTTCGTACCATAGTCACTTCCAAAATATTTTAGTTTCAAAGCTATATTTGTCCCAGACACTTAAAAGTTAATCACTGCTCCATTTTTGTCTTGTTCGGAATTGATTATAATGCTTTTTTCTTATTTTGGTCCTAAAAGCCACACTTCTAGAACTGAGCGTCTCTGCCCCCAGTTGGTTTCCATGGATAATAAAAAATTGATACTGATGTTTGGAGACAGCCATCAGACTGAGCATGGGGACCCCATTGGGGTAGTTAGAAGTTTGTACCTCCATAGGAAGACAAAAATATCAACCAAACAGATCCCCCAAGAGGTCCCAGGGAATAAACCACCAACCAAAGAGTACATGTAGAGGGACCCAAACATCCAGCTGCATATCAGAGGATGGCTTTATGTGGCATCAATGGGAAGGGAGGCCATTGGTCCTATAGAGGCTTAATTTTCCAGTTTAGGGGGAAATTCCAGGGTGGTATGTTAGGAGCAGGTGGATTGTTGGAGGAGCATCCTCATATAAGCAGGGGGAAGGGAGTTTGCAGAGAAGAAATTGGGAAAGGGGATAATATTTGAAATATAAATAAATAAAACAAAACCAAAAAAAATTGCAGTACAGCCAATAACTGGTCAGGGATTTTGAGATTGTGCAGGCAAGGAACCAGGAAAAAGAGGGGGAGAGAGAGAATAACCATAACAGTGAAGCAGAAAGATGAAACTTAAAGGCCCATTGGCATGCAAGAATCTGGGGAAGCAGCCCCGTGATTGGGTCTGAGGAAGCAGAGATTAAATATAGATTTATAGGAATACTGGAGGGTTGTTTGCTTATTGTAGCAGGGAGCTGTAGTGGTGCCTAGTCATTGAGCCAGTCAAGGTATTTCAAAAATAGCTGGCAAATATATCTTTCATTCATGAATCCAGAGAGCTCTTGTTCAGGTACAGTGCTGGGATCCACCTGGAGCCACAGTGGTTTCACTAAGTCACCACTACACTGTCCCTATGTTTTTGTAGGCAGGATAAATTTTGGTTCGAAGGTCTTTTGAATGAGTTGGTGTACTTATACCTGCATGGCTACTGGGGGACTATGTCAGGCTCTACATCTAGGATTCCTAGCTAGAGCTACCCTCATAAACTTCCCTTCCCTACCCCATCTCAAGACCTAGAGATCCACATTCACTCCCACCCCACTCTGTCTTCTGCCAATTTTCTTTCAATTTTCTTGCCCTTTCTCCCCAGTTCTTCTCCATACAGTTGATCTCCCCATTACCCTCCCAATGGAGCAGAGACTGAGGGAGTGATGAACAAATGACTGATCTAACTTGAGACTCATTCTCACACTCTAAATGATACTCTTTTATGCTTGCAGACTGGATTCCAGCATTACTTTCCACTGAAAGGTTCCACCTAGAAACAGATGGAAAGAGATGCGGAGTTCCACAGCAAACATTAGATTTTGTTAAATTTAAGCTCAGAGAGAATTATACACAAGTTGGAGGAAGGATTGAGGAATCCCAAGAGGATACAAATTCATCAAGAATACCAACAGATTCGACTAACTGTGACCTTTGAGAGTTCCCAGAGACTGAATCACCAACCAAAGCACATATAGGATATGGACCTAGGTCCTTGCACATATGTAGAAAATGTGTGGCTTGGTCTTTGTGGAAATCCCCCAAAAAACTGGAACAGCCACATCCCCGACTCTATTGCCTGCTTGTGGATCATGTTCCCCTAACTTGGCTGCCTTGTCTAGTCTTTGGACAGCTCTTAAAAGAGGATGTGCTTAGTTCTGTAGGGACGTGATGTGCTAGGGTGAGTTAGTACTCAGAAGAGGCCTCCCTCTTACCAGGGGAGAAGGGAAAGTGGGTTAAGCAGGGACTGAGGTGTGATTAGGCTGCTGAGGTGTGTTTGGGCTGGAAAGTGAATAAATAAATGTATGGTGAAAATAAGTTAACCACTCCATAACGTGAATGAAAACACATTCCTTTATCTTATCATTCTTCATTAGAAGTCTCTTTGTCTCCAAATAAAAGTCTGGCCTTCCAGAATATAAATACAAATTCACTGTAGGGTATTATAATAAGCAAGAAAAACTGCACTTACCAGATAGAAGTGCAGGAAAGGAAGGTGTTAGTCAATTCTCCATAAGAACTCCAGTCAATGCATCATATTAGGCTAGGAGATGAGTAGGGTCTGGTGATATAATATGAATCTTTCATAGTTTACCTTTCTTTTATAACAACACTACAGCTATATTGGCAAAAGAGGAAATATAAAATAGTAAGGACAACTTGATTCTGACCCACATGTTATCTGCAGCAAAACTGAGAGTTAAGAACATGTCTATTGTAGATATTATGTCTAATGTGTTTTGCATATGAAACCTCAGTTATATACTTTTTTATGTTTATTTAATGTGTCTTGTCAAGTAAAGAGACATTGGAGTTGTTTTGGCTCACCAACCAGAAATAACAGGTAGACACTTTTTCACCAGGTGAAAAGAGAATTGACATTTTAATATATTAACAATTTTAAATGTTTTGCTTTACTTCTATCTTTAGAATAAAAATTATAAGAAAAGTCAAATTCCCAGTGTTTGAGCCCTTAAGTAGATGAAGTGAATGTAGAAAAACTCAGTGGCCCGGAAAAGAAGGCAGTCTTTATTCACCCGGAAGTAAATAAAGACTTTTTTATGCAATTCTAAACATGTGAAATTGTCTACAAATAAGCAAAACAAGAGAATCAATAGAGATCTTCCAAACACTAAACACTAGTAAGTATTTTTTGTTCATGAAAAGTTACTGTGTGAGAATGCAAACAGGAAACAACAAAGGATACTGGGAATAAGATAATAAAACTCCTAGATCTGGGATGAAGCTGTTCTGAGCTGTCTCACTCTAAGTTGAAATTTCAACAATTTTTACTCTTGCACAGGTTGTGTTTCTAGTTCTTTTATAACCAGAGAAAAGTGATATTAGGAAACAAAACAAAACAATTATAGGGCCTATAAGCCATACTACAATGAGAAACAGGAAGAGAGCTTACAGAAACCAATCTTATAAAGTAACAAAATTTAGAAGTTATTGATAAAATTACACCTGGGAGAGGCACAAAAGGACATGGAGCAGAAAATATACAAAGAAAACAGGCTTGAAAGCTGAGAGAACACAAATATTAGTAGTGTTACTATACAAAAATTGTCAGAGCCTTTGTATACCAATGGGCAGAAGTCATACTTCAGCAGAGGGCTGTTAACATTGATAACAGCACAAGCACATAGAAGAAGAGTAATAGATAAGACTGTTGCGAATTGAAAAACATACCTTCAAAGTGTTTTGTCTGACTACTTTCTTGTATATCAAGAATATTGTACTTTTTCCTTCTTTACTTTTTATCATTCTATATACTGTATTGTGATCACATTCATGCTTCCCTATTTTACTTCATGCCTACTCTTGAAGACTTCATTCTTCATTTAAAATTAACCCCTCCCTACTTTATTATTTTTAATTGTTGTTCATTCCTTCTCCAGTGACCATAGCCATCATGTATTTAATCTGCAATTGATGCAGTCAGATAGTGGAGGGCATCTCCAGGATAACACAGAGACCTGGGATAAGGTCTCCAAAATCCATGGGAGTGATCTTAGCTTTGACACATTATATTGGGAACATGGAACTTGAAGAGGCTAAAACCTGTATTCAAACAGGAACACCAATGGAGCAAGAGAAACACCAATCTACCCAAAAATCTTTCAACCCAAAATTTGTCCTATCTATAATGCAGGCACAGGGGAGGGAGCAGAGACAGAGTGAATTGCCAAGCAATAACTGGCCCGAATTGAAACACACCCATGGGCAAGCACCAATCCCTAACACTATTACTCATACGCTGTTATGCTTGCAGACAGGATCATGTTCTCTAAGAGGTTCCACTCAGCAGTTGACTCAGACAGATACAGACACCCGCAGTCAAACAGTGGATGGAGCTTAGGGAACAAGAATATAAGGAAAGATTGTGGCCCCCGAAGGAGATAGGAATTCTACAGTAAACTCAACAGAGTCAACTCACCTGAACACGTGGACCTCTCACTGTCTACACCACCAAGCAAAGAATATACACAGACTGGACCTAGGCTTCCATGCACATACATAGCAGCTGTGCAGCTTGACCTTCATGTGGATTCTGAACAACTGGGCTGGGAGCTATCCAAAAATCTGTTGCCTGTCCTTGAGATATGTTCTACTAGTACTAGCTGGGCTGCTTTGTCTGGCCTCAGTGGGAAACTAAGCACCTAGCTTCACAAAGACATGAGCCTAACAAAGGCATGGGGGTGTGGGGGAGCTGGATACCCAGGAGAGCCCCTTCTCTCTCAGAAGAAAATGGGAGGATATTTGGTGTGAGGAGCTGTCCGAGGAGCTGTCCTCACATATGTGAGGAGCTGTCCTCACATACTCCATTACAAGATGGCACCGGCATCCGGCAGAACGCACCTAGTAAAAAGGGCAATACGCAGGCGCCTGGTAACTTCCCTACTCAAAGGGACACATACGTTTTGGTACATCATCTGGCATAATTGGCAGAGACCAGTCAGAGAGTGACACGTCCTAGGCGAGGATAGTTTCCTATATAAGGGACGGTTATTCCTCACTCGGCGTCTCCGCATTGTAAGCTTATGCTCTCCCTCTCAAGACGCATTAAAGCTTTTTCTGCAGAAGGATCCTGTGTGTGCCGCATCATTCCTGCTGGTGAGACGTAGCGCGGGACAATTTGGCAGAAGGATTGTGGAATTGGGTGGCTGGAAAGGAGTCAGTGAGTGGATATAAAATGAATAAGTAAAAATAAAGTTTAAAAAGATTTCAACAGCTGCATCATATCTGGAAGACAGTGTTAAATGATAATTCCACATTCCATGTAGCCTAAAGCATTTCTACTTCTTATTATGTATTGTTCCCTATATTAGATGTAATGGCATAGATATTTTACATAGGGATATGTGGATCAACAGTCTCTTATTCATTCCCAGTGCAATAGAAGATCTAATTTATGGATATTATTATAAATATTTTAAAACCACTTTGCATATATTTCACTTATAAAAGCATCCTAGTAGGTTGTGACTTTTTCAACCACATGTTTTTAATCAGGTTTATAAGACTAATCATGTTTCCCTTCATGGGGGCAGGAAGTCATTTCCAATCATGAATCTTGTGGCTACTGCTAAAGCAGTCATACCACAATTACAGCAATTGGTCTTTCTATAGTAGATGCTCATTTTTGTAGCACATCACAGCCATAATTAAGTAAGAGCATCATTGAGATCACTCTCTGAAATGCATAACACATTCCGGATGTTAGTTCACTTCTAGCTACATTACTATGTATACCCTTGGCATAGTGTGTGGTACTTCCAGTAATAAGTCATTTCCATGTAGTTCTAATGGCCCAAAAATAATAAAATCATCCAGATGCATTTACAATACAAGTATATTCATTACTGAATAGCAATGTGATTATAGAATCTGTATGAAAAATATTATTGGAAAATATAAATTATATAGTAACAAGTAACAGAAAAACAAATGTCATATGTTCCTTTTCAATGAGATCATAACCTTTAATTTTTACATGTCTTTCTTTAAATAGTGAGAGTCTAGAGAAACTAGATAGGAATCAAAGAAAAAACCTGCTACTATGACCTTAAGAGAAGATAAATTATAACATACATTTTATGAAAAAGTAACACATTACCTGAGAGACATTTGACAAAGTGGCCAATGACAACTATAAATTACCCAAAGGTTAATACTAATCAGTACAGGAATAGATAGTTTTATTTTATATATTTTATATGCATTACTGTTTTTACTGATATTTCTTATGCATTCTTTTCCTACAGTACAGACTGTTATTTTTGTGCTGATACTATTTGACAAACTCAGATGGTCAGGAAGGAGGTTAAATAATTGGGAGTATGCACTTTGAACAAGGACATCTGTTAAAAAAAAATAAACAAGATGATGAGAAGAGATTTTCAAGGTCAGGGACAGCTGCCAATCTATAAATAAAATATTATCAAAATAAAAGTCAGCAAAGAGCACAAACTTTTGTATAAATTAACAAGAAAGAAAGTTCACTTTACCAGACAGAATAACCTTACCAGGGACGACATATTCAACTATTATTTTGCCTGTACCCTATGTGCTGAAAAGTGATTTTACTGATTATATTATTTTTCATGTATTTGGCTTCATTTGGTACCTTCACAATTTTCCTGTTCCTGGAGCTGCCCCTGGAAATATGAAGTTAGTTGCTGCCTTATTGGGAACTAGAAGCATGGCTCTTCAAGGCATACTGGTTTGAATGAGGTTTGATCTCTATATAGTGTCAATTATTACTGTCATTCACAGGATCTTATTACTAATCTAAACTTTGTCTCCTTTTGTCCCCAATTGAAAAGGGAATAACAAAATATAACCTACTGAGCAGAAGTATGTGGCATTAAAATATCTAAAGTCCATTGACCTCGCAGAGTTTTTTCTTAATTAATTATCTATTCTCTGCAACTAATCGTTTTAGCTGTTTAGCTTTGTAATATACACAACTATACTTACTCTGTTTCTAGTAACAGCACAGATAGCTCACAAAATACAATGGTGTAAAAGATTTTATAATAATTGGCTTTTAATTAAATACCCTATTATCTTATTTACTCTGGTGAATGGATAATACCACATGACAAAAAAATATAATAACAAGGAGCCTGCATATTGTGGCCTCTTGCTGTTCAGTGAAACATGAAAACACACTATGGTTACAGTGGGCCAGAATGCCAAATGGAAAGAAAGAGATGAGCCAGCAAAACTCATTATCTAAGCTGACAGACCACAAGCACTCAGGTATCAAACCATGGTCATCTGGGAACTGGTTGCCTCTAGTGACCTTCCAGTCTAATGAAGAAACAATAATAGTAATTGGGTCTCAACCGGATTTGGAAAATAACTCGGTTAAATTCCATTTGATGCCAACCTGAAGACTTGGGACCCAAAAACATGCCTAATCTTTTCAGAAATGAAATTCTAGTGGTATGCTAACACTATGACAGATCACATATTTCTCAATATTTCCGTGAAGATAAATAAACAGGAAGATAAGAAAAATCACAGGAAGAAAAGATGAAAGATTGGGAGGAAAACACGAGATAGGAAATGGAAGGACTTATCTTCTGAAGTTTTGTACGCTCCCAGGAATACGCAAGAGAACACTTATTTACTGTATTTTTTACTTATTCACTGAATGAATCAGCATTAAAATGTAAACGTGTCAAATTCATTAATTTACATCTGGGGTAATAAAAATAATAAAAAATTATATTCGCACACACACACACACACATATATATATATGTATATGTATATATATATATATATATATATATATATATATATATATATATAATGTTTGCTTTGGAGTAGCTTGGAAAGGAAACAACTTAAACACATGAAAAGTAAGAATTAAAATTTAAGAGCATTTTACTGGTAAATAACATAGATTGTTGAAAGTAGCCATCTATGCACTGATTACAGAAACTAAACACCATATTAATAAGAGGAAGATCAGTAAGCCAAGTGGAGCAATGTTAATTTTGAACTGAACAGAGATGACTGAATACAAAGTTTTTTTGTTTTTAGATAGTAGTGTATATAAATCCCTGTATTACTTTTAGATATATGCCAGCTGAATTCAAGAAAATGATATATTCTAAAATGATGAAATGGACATTTGTATTTCTTTATATCATAACTAAGAAATTGTGTATTTAATGGCTACAACAACAAAATTATACTCTGAAGCCTCAAAATATGGTATATTTGAAGACTTGGGCCACGATAATTTAAATGTCGATCATATAATATGCTTTATTTTAGTCTAATCTAGAGTTACTATACATTTTTTTCTTTTATTGGGTATATTCTTTATTTACATTCCACATGTTATCCCCTTTTCCTGTTTCCCCTCCAGAAACCTCCTATATTATCCCCCCTTCTGCTGCTTCTATGAGAGTACTCCCCCATCCACTCACCCAATCCTTCCTTCCTCCTTGCCCTGGCATTTCCCTAAACTTGGGCATCAAGCCTTCATAGGATCAACGGCTTTTCCTCCTATTGATGCCATCAATGCCATCCTCTGCTACATATGGGGCCGGAGCCACAGGTCCATCCCTGTGTGTTCTTGGGATGGTGGTTTAGTCCCTGGGAACTGTGGGGTGTCTGGTTGTTTGATATTGTTCTTCCTGCTATGGGGTTGCAAACACCTTCATCTCCTTCAGTCTTTTAACTCCTCCATTGGGGACACAGTTCTTATTCCAAAGCTTGGCTGTGAGCATCCGCCTCTGTATTTGTCAGGCTCTGGCAGAGCCTCTCAGGTGACAGGTATATCAGGCTTCTGTCAGCATCCCCTTAATATATTTCTTTGTTATAATAGAAATTAACACATGAGTATCAGTCACATTGTATTACTTGTCTATGGTCCTAATCTGATGCTAAAAATAAAAAAAAAAAAGGAAAATTCTAGAAAATATAAACACACAAAATTTTTTCAACTGCATCAGTCTTATTCTTAATAAGTACAAAAATTTTATGACATTATTAACAGTTACAGTAGTAGGCAATACAATTACTTTAATGGTATTTCTGGCATTTCTAACCAGTATTGTTTAAAATTGCTTTGAACTACTAAAATTCCTTTCTGTATTACCTACCTTTTGACGAGACCAATTATGATACAGACACATTATTATAAGTTAAAAATATTTCATTGTTAAAATATAAAGTAACACAGATACACATGCATGCTCAACTGACTTTTGAAAAATGCAACATAGCAGGATAGGGAGAAAAGATTGGGTCAAACAACCCTGTAACTGGGAAAGCTAAGGAATTTTGAAAGAAAATGAAAGAAATATCTTCCAAGTTTAGAGTAAGTGGACATTTCTAGTATAGTATATTTAAAAAGTGTCTTCAAAAAGACAACTTTCTGAGAAGTGTAGAACTTTAACAATGCAGAATAGCTGGAATACATATATTCCAAAAACTTTCATATCTAAATATAATTACTCTTCTTATTTGGATAAGAATATTATCCAAATAATATTCTTTGGATAGTAATATTAATGAGGTATATGAGAGACATTTGGTGAATGTTTTGCCTAATTGTTAGAAATCTAGAAGATGTATAAAAAGCAATAAGTTACATGAAATATATTGAACCTACTGAAAGTTCATGTCAAAGTTACACTTAAAAATTTAAAATAGTCAGTGTGGGATTCATAAGAAAGAACCACAATTATTATTACCATTTCCTTGGCTGTTAATGAAACATTTATCAAATTAAAATAAAATGACATTAAAGCTCACATATCAGATAAATGTCAGTCAGAATTGAGATCAATTAAAAAAAATCTGGGAGGTTACTGAATCTCCCCAAAGTGGGTGGAGTTCAAGATGAAATGCCTATTTCTAATGTGGTATGCTAGTCATCTAAGTTGGAATGAGTCCTGGAATGTTCAGTGATTGAATAATGGACATTTGTTTGTAAATCTGTAAGAGCTACCCATGCCTAGGATTACTTTCTGGTGTTACTCCATTGTCAATTAATTCCTGTGGACAGTTAATAGAAAACAACATCAGCAGTAACAACAGAAGAGACACAAAGAACTTACCAAACTTTTAAATTAAAAGAGGCTCAGAGAAGTAGATGCAGACGCTTTAATATTTAAACATGTTATTTGGTGATGAAACTTTTTGTGTAGCTTCATGTAGTTTTCATTTTGTTAAATTCATAACTAATCACAGTATGTATCACATCAATAATAGAAAACAAATGAACTGCCTTGGGTCCTTCCTTATTTTTAAATAAACAAAGAAGAATGGTGGCAATAATGTAGAAATAATTAGGAGTAGGTTTACACATTTGTATAAATAATCAGAGTATATTAAGATGTCACTATATTAATGAATATATATATATATGCCTATTTTCCCAGACTGTTTTTATGTAGAAAAAGTAAAGGTTTAAGATAATATCCTATGCTTTATCAATACTGATGAGTTTCAATTCAAATTTTGACCCCAAGTAATCCCTAAGTGATTTCTGTATCACAGTTAGGAAATCACTGTGGCACAAATATAGGTAAATGTTTACTCAAGATTTCCTGACTTTAACAAAATCTTACTTCATTTTTACAGGGAATTATTTTACGAATCCTTCGAAGTTAACTCCTTGTGCTCAGTTTGTATCTGGATGATATATCATCTTCCAGAATTTAGACTGAAAATGGACTGAACTGCAGAAAGAAGAACCAAGCATGTATGATCCATTTTGACAAGTCATACTCTGCCACACAGGAATTTAAACAGGTACACATTAGGGAAATCAAGTGTAGGAGAGTGAGATCAAGGGGATACTTTCAGTTATTAGAATGTGTGTAGAAAAAAATTAGGAACAGTTCATTCCAAACTTACTCTGGAAAAAGAAAATGAGAAATGAAAATATTTCTAGGGCATTCATCCCTCTAAAAATCTCTCAAATATATAATGAAATTTTTACAGCACACTTAAAAATATGTTCAAGTTAAGGAAAGAAAGTCTCACTGAAAATAATCTTTGCTTTTGGGATAGATCCTGATCTAGTTGTTTGGGACCCACATGAAGATTAAGCAGCACATCTACTATATATTTGCTGAGATCCAGCCAGTGCATATTATTTGTTTGGTAGTTCAGACTCTGAGATCTGCGAGGGTCCAGATTATTGATTATGTTGGTATTCCTGGTAGAGTTCATATGCAGGGCTATCCTAAAAGCTGTTGACTGTACATGGAGTATGTCCTTCTAAGCTGAGCAGTTTTCTCTGGCCTCAGCAGGATAGGAAATACCTACTCTTACAGAGACTTGAAGTATAGGGGATGGGGCACCAGCTCAGAGGAGAAAGAGGAAATAGAGAATTGGGGGAGGAGGTGACTGGGAAGGGGGACAGTGAGTGGGATGTAAAGTGAATAAAATAAAATAATTGCTTTGTTTTAAATTGCTCTTTGGAAAACAAGTTAATATTAAAATTTTGTTAATATTTATGAAAAATTCAATATGAGATAAATAAGTGCACTTGCATCAATGTGTTTAAACAAAAAAATTCCTCCTTAAGCAGAGGATAACTGTGTGCTTCACATAGTTACCCTCAAGCATTTTTTCTTCCACATACAATATATGTTTATATACTTCATTAATAAAATGTTGAGTGCTGTCAAAACAAATAACTACAATCATAAAATGGACTCATAATAAGTACTAAAGAAATATTGAAGAAGATAGTTGAAATGATGAGAGAAACTAATAAAATAATGAGGAAATAAGAATTTTTAAGTCCAGGAGAAGAGAAATTTCGTAAGTCCAAGTGGATCAAGGACCTCCACATCAAACCAGACACACTCAAACTAATAGAAGAAAACTAGGGAAGCATCTGGAACACATGGGCACTGGAAAAAATTCCTGAACAAAACACCAATGGCTTATGCTCTAAGATCAAGAATCGACAAATGGGATCTCATAAAACTACAAAGCTTCTGTAAGGCAAAGGACACTGTGGTCAGGACAAACGGGCAACCAACAGATTGGGAAAAAGATCTTTTACCAATCCTACAACAGATAGAGGCCTTATATCCAAAAATATACAAAGAACTCAAAAAAAAGTTAGACCGCCTTGGGAGACAAATAACCCTATTAAAAATGGGGTTCAGAGCTAAACAAAGAATTCACAGCTGAGGAATGCCGGTGGCGGAGAAACACCTAAAGAAATGTTCAACATCTTTAGTCATCAGGGAAATGCAAATCAAAACAACCCTGAGATTTCACCTCACACCAGTGAGAATGGCTAAGATCAAAAACTCAGGTGACAGCAAATGCTGGCGAGGATGCGGAGAAAGAGGAACACTCCTCCATTGTTGGTGGGGTTGCAGACTGGTACAACCATTCTGGAAATCAGTCTGGAGGTTTCTCAGAAAATTGGACATTGAACTGCCTGAGGATCCAGCTATACCTCTCTTGGGCATATACCCAAAAGATGCCCCAACATATAAAAAGACACGTGCTCCACTATGTTCATCGCAGCCTTATTTATAATAAGAAGCTGAAAGAACCCAGATGCCCTTCAACAGAGGAATGGATACAGAAAATGTGGTACATCTACACAATGGAATATTACTCAGCTATCAAAAACAACGACTTTATGAAATTCAGAGGCAAATGGTTGAACTGAAAATATCATTCTGAGTGAGCTAACCTAATCACAGAAAGACATACATGGTATGCACTCACTGATAAGTGGCTATTAGCCCAAATGCTTGAATTACCTAGTGGCCTAGAACAAATGAAACTCAAGACGGATGATCAAAATGTGAAGGCTTCTCCTTAAAAGGGAACAAGAATACCCTTTGCAGGGAAGAGAGAGGCAAAGATTAAAACAGAGACTGAAGGAACACCCATTCAGAGCCTGCCCCACATGTGGCCCATACATATAGAGCCACCCAATTAGACAAGATGGATGAAGCAAAGAAGTGCAGACCGACAGGAGCCGGATGTAGATCGAACCTGAGAGACACAGCCAGAATACAGCAAATACAGAGGCGAATGCCAGCAGCAAACCACTGAACTGAGAACGGGACCCCCGTTGAAGGAATCAGAGAATGAACTGGAAGAGCTTGAAGGGGCTTGAGACTCCATATGTACAACAATGCCAAGCAACCAGAGCTTCCAGGGACTAAGCCACTACCTAAAGACTATACATGGACTGACACTGGACTCTGACCTCATAGGTAGGCAATGAATATCCTAGTAAGAGCACCAGTGGAAGGAGGTGCCCCAACCTGCTAAGACTGAACCCCAGTGAACTAGACTGTCGGGGGAGGGCGGCAATGGGGAGGGTGGGGAGGAACACCCATAAGGAAGTGGGGGAGGGAAGGGATGTTGCCAAATGTACATAAGAATACTCAATTAATAAAAAATACAAAAAAAAAAAAAAAGTAAAATGAGGTTCCACTTACCAATTGTTGTTCTTAGAGCCTGAGCCATTGGTGTGCTGCCCAAGAACTTTTCCCCTGTTCCAATGTGTTTAAAGCTTTCGTATTTTCTCTTTTATTAGTTAGAGTGTATGTGGACTATGGTGATGTCCTTGATCTACTTGAACATGAGCTTTGTGCTTGGTGAGAAATATTGATCTATTTTCATTCTTCTACGTGTAGGCCTGCAGTAAGAACCAGGGCCATTTATTGAAGATGCTTTCTTTCTTCCACTGTATGATTTTGGTCTCCTGTCAAATACAAAGTGTGTATAGGTCTGTAGGTTTATTAATCGAATTAGGTAGTGTTCCTTCTAAATCAAGTTTATGAAATACAGTGAGGAGTATTGGTATTAGATCTTCTTTGAAGGTATGGTTGAATTCTGTACTAAAAACATTTGGATATGGATTTCTGTTGTTGTTGGTGGTGGTGTTTTTTGTTTGTTTGTTTGTTTGTTTGTTTGTTTAGATTGGGAAGTTTTTAGTGACTGTTTCTATTTTATTTCTTTTCAGTTTATGGGACACTTTAGATAGTTTGCCTGATATTGACTTAAATTTTGTTTATAGTATCTGTCTAGAACATCATCTAATTCACCTAGATATTCCAGATTTGTAGAGAATAGGCTTTTACAAAAGATAAAATTTTTTTGAATTTCCTCAGTTTCTGTTGATTTGTTTCCTTTTTCATTTCTGATTGTGTTAATTTGTGTGCTGGAAACTGAAAACCTTTTGTAAGGTAAAGTATACCACCAATAGGACAAAAATACAACCAATGGATTGGGAAAAGATCTTCACTAAGCCTGCATCCAATAGAGGTTAAATAAACAAATTATATGAAGAACTCAAAAAGTTAGATCCTTAAAAATTGAATAATTCAATTAAAAATGTGGTATAGAACTATACTGAAAATTCTCAACAAAAGAATCTCAAATGGTGAACTGAAAGGAACCGCACAACAGTTCTCTGCACCCAAATCCCATCCCTTCAGAGGGGCAGACACGCCTAGGAAGCCACAAGAGACAACATACACTCTGCCCACATTTCTGACTCCAGAGGAAAACATCTAATGCCATCTGGGACCCTGGTGCACTGGGGCTCCAGGAAAAGGCAGCACAGGCCGACCTGGTTGCCACCTCACATAGAGCACAAAAGCAGCCCCCCACAAGCAACTTAAGCCGCAGGACCACAGGTAAGACCAATTTTTCTGCTCCAAGAGGCCTGACTGGTGGACTCAGGACACAGGCCCACAAGAACAGCTGAATACCAGTAGACAAGAAAGACTACACGTCTGAAAGCAGAACACTCTGTTCCCATAACTGGCTGAAAGAAAACAGGAAAACAGGACTACAGCACTCCTGCCACACAGGCCTATAGGACGGTATAGCCACTGTCAGAAATAGCAGAACAAGGTAATACCAGAGACAACCTGATGGCGAGAGCTAAGCACAGGTACCAAGCAACAGAAACAAAGACTACATGACATCATCAGAGCCCAATTCTGCCACCAAAGCAAACACTGAATATCCAAAAACACCAGAAAAGCAAGATCTAGGTTTAAAATCACATTTGATAATGATGCTGGAGGACTTCAAGAAAGACATGAAGAACGCCTTTAGAGAAATGCAGGAAAACATAAATAAACAAGTAGAAGCCTATAGAGAGGAATCACAAAAATCCCTGAAAGAATTCCAGGAAAACACAATCAAACAGGTGAAGGAATTAAAAATGGAAATAGAAGCAATGAAGAAAGGAAACAACCCTGGATGTAGGAATCCAAAGGAAGAGACAAGGAGCGGTAGATATAAGAATCACAAACAAAATAAAAGAGATAGAAGAGAAAATCTCAGGAGCAGAAGATTCCATAGAAATCATCGACACAACTGTCAACGAAAATGGAAAATGGAAAAAGCTACTGGTCCAAAACATACAGGAAATCCAGGACTCAATGAAAAGATCAAACCTAAGGATAATAGGTATAGAAGAGAGTGAAGACTCCCAGCTCAAAGGACCAGTAAATATCTTCAACAAAATCATAGAAGAAAACTTCCCTAACCTAAAGAAAGATGCCCATAAATATACAAGAAGCCTACAGAACTCCAAATAGATTGGACCAGAAAAGAAATACCTCCCGATACAAAATAGTCAAAACACCAAATGCACAAAATAAAGAAAGAATATTAAAAGCAGTAAGGGAAAAAGGTCAAGTAACAAATAAAGGCAGACCTATCAGAATCAAACCAGACTTCTCACCAGAGACTATGAAAGCCAGAAGATCCTGGACAGATGTCATACAGACCCTAAGAGAACACAAATGCCAGCCCAGGTGACTGTATCCTGCAAAACTCTCAATTAACATATATGGAGAAACCAAGATATTCCATCATAAAACCAAATCTACACAATATCTTTCACCAAATCCAGTTCTACAAAGGATAGTAAATGGTAAAGCCCAACATAAGGAAGCAAACTACACCCTAGAAAAAGCAAGAAACTCATCATCTTGGCAACAAAACAAAGAGAAGAAAAGCACACAAACATAATCTCACATCAAATATGAATATAACAGGAAGCAATAATCACTATTCCTTAATATCTCTGAACATCAATGGTCTCAACTCTCCAATAAAAAGAGATAGATTAACAAACTGGATATGCAGTGAGTACCCTGCATTCTGCTGCCTACAGGAAACACACGTCAGAGACAAAGACAGCCGCTACCTCAGAGTGAAATTGAGACAAATAACCCTATTAAAAAATGGGGTTCAGAGCTAAACAAAAAATTCACAGCCGAGGAATGCTGAATGGCTGAGAAACACCTAAAGAAATGTTCAACATCTTTAGTCATCAGGGAAATGCAAATCAAAACAACCCTGAGATTTCACCTCACACCAGTGATAATGGCTAAGATCAAAAACTAAGGTGACAGCAAATGCTGGTGAGGATGTGGAGAAAGAGGAACACCCCTCCATCGTTGGTGGCATTACTGACTAGTACAACCATTCTGGAAATCAGTCTGGAGATCCCTCAGAAAATTGGACATTGAACTACCTGAGAACCCAGCTATACCTCTCTTGGGCATATACCCAAAAGATACCCCAACATATAACAAAGACACATGCTCCACTATGTTCCTAGCAGTCTTTTTTATAATAGCCAGAAACTGGAAACATCCAGATGCCCTTCAACAGAGGAATGGATACAGAAAATGTGGTACATCTACACAATGGAATATTACTCAGCTCTCAAAAACAATGACTTTATGAAATTAATAGGCAAATGGATGGAACTTGAAAATAACATCCTGAGTGAGGTAACCCAATCAGACAAAGACACACATGGTATACAGTCATTAATAAGTGGATATTAGCCCAAATGCTTGAATTAATGTAGATGCACAGAATACATGAAACTCAAGAAGGATGACGAAAATGTGAATGCCTCACTACTTCTTTAAAAGGGGAACAAGAATACCCATGGGATGGAGTAGGCAGGCAAATTTTAGAACAGAGCCTGAAGGAATATCCATTCAGAGCCTGCCCCACATGTGGCCCAGACATATACAGCCACCACACTAGATAAGATGGATGAAGCAAAGAAGTGCAGGCTGACAGGAACCGGATATAGATCTCTCCTGAGAGACACACCCAGATTACAACAAATACATAGGTGAATGTCAGCAGCAATCCACTGAACTGAGTACAGGATCCCCGTTGAAGGAATCAGAGAAAGTCCTGGAAGAGCTTGAAGGGGTTCGAGACCCCATGTGAACAACAATGCCAACCAACCAGAGCTTCCAGGGACTTAGCCACTACTCAAAGACTATATGACTATACGTGGACTGACCCTGGGCTCCAACCTCATAGTTAGCAATGAATAGTCTAGTAAGAGTACCAGTAGAAGGGGAAGCCCTTGGTCCTGTGAAGACTGAACTCCCAGTGAACATGATTGTTGGGGGAAGGTTGGCAATGGGGAGAGGTTAGGGAGGGGAAGCCCATATAGAAGGAGATTGGGAGGTGTTAGGGGGATGTTGAAAAAAAATAGAGTTTCAAATGGCCAAGAAGCACTGAAATTCATGTTCAACATTCATATTCATTAGGCAAATGCAAATCAAAAAATATCCTTAGATTCTATGTTACATTAATCAAAATAGCTAAGATAAAAATACTCCGGTGACAGCATATGCTGGTGATGATTTGGAGAAAAAGAAACACTCCTTCATCTTTGGTTGTTTTGCACACTGATGCTTACATTATGGAAATCCATCTGGTGTTTCTTCAGAAAATTGGAAATAGTTCTACCTAAAGATGCAGTTATACCACTTCTTGGCATATACCCAATAGATGCTCTATCATACCAGAAGAAGAAGTGCTCCATTATGTTCAAAACAGCCTTCTTTGTAATAGCCAGAAGCTGAAAGCAACCAGTTGTCCCTCAACTGAATAATAGACACAGCAAATATGGTTCCTTTACACAACAGAATACTAGTCAAGTTTTAAAAACAAAGACATCATGGATTTTGCAGTCAAATGGATGGATCTACAAAATATCATCTTAATTCAGGCAACAATCAAAGCCCAAGTGAGGATGCTACAGCTCCACTTTGAAGGGGAAACAAAATGTACATGGGAGGCAGGCAGATGGGAGATGGGAGATGGAGGGGAAAGGGGGCAAAGGATCAGGTATGGGTTAAAAAGAAGTGAAGCTCAGAGGGCTAGAATAACAAGGGGAAATTTGAAGCTTCTTGAGCTGGGTAGTGGGGAGTGAGGATTGGGGTTGAGGGACCCTCTAGAAAGTCCCAGATACCTGAGATGAAAGAAAAATCCGGGACTCAGTGGGGGTGTCTTTCACCAACATATCCAACGGTGGAGAGAGGGAACCTGAAGAGACTACCTCCAGTAGTTAGAGAGGGCCCTCAGTGGAGGAATGTGATCACCAAACCACAGTCAGAATGCGCCCCAGAGTTGTCCCTGCCTAAAAGTAATGCAAGGATAAAAATGGAGCAGATATTGAAGAAATGTGGGATACATGCCATGGGTAGGCACCAGATCCTGACACTCTTACTGGTGTTACGTTGTGCTTGCAGACAGGAGACTAGCATGGCTGACATCTGAAAGGCTATATCAGAAGCTGACTGAGACAGGTACACATGCTTACAGGTAACTATTGAACTGAGGATAGAACTTCTATGGGAGAGGTACAGTAAGAATTGAAGGAATGGTAGATGGCAATGCCATAGAAGAACTAAAATCTGAAATGACTCAGACTTCTGGGAGCTCCTAAAGACTAAGCCACCAGGAAAGGAGAATACATGAGCTGATCTCATGTACAGCACTAGAGTAGCAGAGGACTGCCTTCACTAGCCTCAACTGAAAATGTGCCTAATCCTTAGAGAGGTGAAGTCCCTGGGAAGGGGGATGCCAAGGGTGGCTGTTGGCATTCTCTCTGAGGCAAATGAATGGGGAATATGATGAAGAATGTGGAAGGGGGAACTGGGAGGAAGGAAAATTCTGGAATGTAAATAAATAAAATAAAAAGTAAAATAAAAATAAATAAATAAAAAGTAAAATAAAGTAAAATTGGTCAATATAAATGATGCAAGAAATCTTTTATGTTTGTTCTATTTTTTAAGTTATAATTATTTCCTCCATTCCCTTCTTTCTTCAAAACACTTGGCTTGTTTTAATACTACTTGTTCTTATACAGAGACATAGACATAAGCATAAGCACATGCACACACACACACACACACACACACACACACACACCATAGATACACACAACAATAAACATCTAAGTATAATTTACTCAGTCCTTATTACTGCTACTTTTGTGTGTTTTCAGATTGACAACTTGGTATTGGATAGTCATTAGGTGTTCACTTCCCTAGAAGAGATTTAGTTTTGACTATCATCATTATGTAATTACCTAAAGTTCTTTGGTATCATTGTACACAACTATTTTCAGGAACGCCATACTGAAGACCAATTCAATTCTGCTACAACAATACTAGTTGAACTCATGTTATACAACCAGTGAACCCAATAAACAGTAAATTAGTGTCTAGTTAGATAGGACAAGATTTGTTATGCTATAGGGTTTTCATGCTTGGAATTAACTCTTAGATTTTCCATTGTCTGTGTTTTGACATTTTGTGTTGTTACTAAGGACAGTTCTTCAGTGTATACGTAGCGTTTTGGTTTGTGGAAGGGGTGAGAATTCTTTCTCTCATAGGCACCTACAAGCAAGCCTAACAATATGCAGAACTCAACTATTAGAAAGAACCAACTTTCCAAACAATTTTATGACCTTAATATATGCCATATCTTCTCTCTCTCTCTCTCTCTCTCTCTCTCTCTCTCTCTCTCTCTCTCTCTCTCTCCATCTCCTCTACTTTTCCCTCTCACTCTCATGCTAATTCTCATTCTCTCTGTCTTGCATGTTAATTTACTTCTCTCCTGTTACATATACCATAAACATAAGAAGGATTAATAAATCTTTGCTGAAACCTATTTTAATTTATGCTTATGTCTATGGAAGTATTAGTTACCATTCTATATATAATAATAATATTAAATTGACAAAATTTTCTTAGACTTTCTAACTCCTTAAAAACATGATAACCCTATAACATACCAAGTCTTCTCATGTCTAACTAGACAATAATTTATTTTTTATTAGGTTCATTGAGTTTATAACATGAGACCAACTAGTGTTATTATTGCAGCACTAGTTTAAATTGAATTAGTCTTCAATGTGGCTTTCCTGAAGATAGCTATTTTAAAAAGTAAGAATCATTTCACTTTTTAAGTCATACACAGCAAGAGCAAGTCTTTCCAGCATGTATGAAAGAAATAAATGTGTTTGTGTTTGTGTTATATTGGTAAACTGTCATGTTCTGCGGAGATGCGATTTCGATCTTCCACTTTAAACCTAAGCATTCTTGTCCCAAATTATCCTCCAAAGCTTTGTTCTGTGACAAGATTGCTCCCTGACTCTTTGTGAGGGGCAAAGGGGAACAATAAAGCGTTCAAGAGTAAGGGTTTAATGTCCTTGAGAAGAGCTAAAGGATAAACTTTGTAAAACAAATGTCACCATTATTTTTCATAATATAATATACCTTTAATAAAAACAGCTCATAGAACAGATGCTCATCTATGTAGCAAAAAAGAAAATCTTCTGTCATAAGTACTCAATTTGTAACTCCTACAACCATAGTTTCAAATTCTTTAGTGAATTTCTGTTGGATGGTATAAACGTCAATTTGAGGATGTTTTCCTATACATCTGCTTCTCTATCCACTGCTTCTACTTAATCACTATCAAAACCATTGAGGTGATCACTCTTCAGATCATACAAACATATAAATACATTTGGATATCTTCTATTTTCTTTAAGTTTTACCTGAGAACTTACAAAGTCTTGTTTTTTTTAACAATATAGACACTGGTGTTCTTAGTGTATTTTTCATCATCCTATTAAGTATTTTGGATTCAACACTCTTTTAACAATGTGATGTTGTGGACTAGCTTCCAAGGCAAATACCATCCATCTTCAGGACCTTAGCTGTACCTACTCATAAAAGATGATAACAGATGGGATTGTTGAATGTGTTTATTCTTTTATGGCATGAGAGGGTGATGAAGGTAATCGGACCCTCTCCCGTTTTTCCTGCCACTCCTCCTAGCTAATTATAAACAATTATTTCCTAGTCACACACGATCTGGTGGTTTTGGGGAAAATTTATACTATGAAATCAGTTGGTAGAGAGAAAGACACCATATAGAAGACTGGAAAAGTCATGATCCATCAAAATGAAGACTTGCTTAGATTTCCTCCTTTTGGACCAGCAGGATTCCAATCTATAATACATAATCTATGCTTATCTACGAGCAAACACAATAAAATTATCTTTCATAAAGTTGACATTTTCTTTGTCATTGGGAACTTATGAAGAAGGAATAGCAGTTCTCCTTCCAAAGAAAATACTGGATATCCAAATATACCAGAAAACAAAGATTTAGATTTAAAATCACATTTTTTGATAATGATAGAGGACTTTAAGAAACACATAAAGAACTCCCTTAAAGAAATGCAGGAAAACACAAGTAAACAAGTAGAAGACCTTAGAGAGGAAACAAAAATCTCTGAAAGAATTACAGGAAAACACAACCAAACAAGTGAAGGAATTGAAAATGGAAATAGAAACAATAAAGAAAGCACAAAGTGAGACAACCATGGATATAGAAAACCTAAAGAAGAGACAAGGAATCATAGATACAAGCATCACCAACAGAATACAAGAGATAGAAGAGAGAATCTTAGGGGCAAAAGATACCATAGAAATCATTGACACAACTGTCAAAGATATTGTAAAACACCAAAAGCCCCTGACCCAAAATATCCAGGAAATCCAGGACACAATAGGGCCAGTAAATTTATTCAACAAAATTTTAGAAGAAAACTTCCCTAGCCTAAAGAAAGAGATGCCAATAAACATACAAGAAGCCTACAGAACTCCAACTAGATTGGACCGGAAGAGAAATTCCTCCAGTCACATACTAGTTTAAACACCAAATGCACAAAACAAAGAAAGAATACAAAATAAGTTAGAGAAAAAGGTCAAGTGCCATATAAAGGGAGACCTATAGGAATTATACCAGTCTTCTCACCAGAGACAATAAAAGCCAGAAGATCCTGAACAGATGTCATATAGACGCTAAGAGAACACAAATGCCAGCCCAAGTTACTGTATCCAGAAAAACTCTCAATTAACATAGATGGAGAAATCAGGTATTCCATGACAAAACTAAATTTACACAATAACTTTCTGTAAATCCAGCCCTACAAAGGATAATAGATGGAAAATTCCAACACAAGGAGAGAATCTACATTGGAGAGAATGCAAGAATATAATTTCCTTGCAATGAAACCAAAAGAGAGACATACAAACATAATTCCACCTCTAACAACAAATATAACAGGATTCAAAAATCACTATTCCTTAATATCTCTCAACATCAATGGGCTCAATTCCCCAATAAAAAGACATGGAATAACAGACAGGATAAGTAAAGAAGATCCAGCATTTTGCTGCCTACAGGAAACACACCTCATAGACAAAGCAGAGACTAGTTCAGAGTAAATGGCTGGAAAACAATTTTCCAAGCAAATGGAACAAAGAAACAAATTGGAGTTGCCATTCTAATATCAAATAAAATTGACTTTCAACCAAAAGTCATTAAAGAATATAAGGAAGGACACTTCATATTCATCAAAGCAAAAATCCACCAAGATGAACTCTCAATCTTAAATATCTATGCTCCAAATGCAAGGGAACCTATATTCATAAAAGAAACCTTACTAAAGTGCAAAGCTACATTGCACCTCACAGGATAATAGTAGGAGATTTCAAAACACCATTCTTATCAGTGAACAGATCATGGAAACAGAAATTAAACAGAGACATAAATTAACTAACAGAAATTATGAACCAAATGGATTTAAGTGAACATTCCATTCAAAAACAAATGATATAACTTCTTCTCAGCATCTCAAGGTACCTTCTCTAAAAATGACCATATAATCAGCCACAAAAGATGCCATAACAGATACAGGAAGACAGAAAAATCCCATGAATCCTATCAGATCACCACGCACAAAGACTGGTCTTCAAGGACAACAATAATGACAGAAAACACACATATACATGGAAGTTAAAAATGCTCTACTCAATGACAACTTGATCAAGGAAGACATGAAGAAACAAATTAAAGGCTTTTTAGAATACAGTGAAAATGAAGGTACAAAATATTCAATTGTTTAGGACACAATGAAAGCAGTGCTAAGAGGAAAATTCATAGCTCTGAGGGCCTGCAAAAAGAAACAGGAGAGAACATATATCAGCAACTTGACCGCACAACTTAAAGGTCTAGAACAAAAAGAAATAAATAAACCCAAGAGGAGTAGAAGGCAGGAAATAATCAAACTCAGGGCTGAAATCAACCAAGTAGAAACAAAGAGGATTATACAAAGAATCAAAAAAACCAGGAGGTGTTCTTTGAGAAAATCAACAATATAGGTAAACCCTTAATCAGACGAATCAGAGGTCACAGAGTGTGTATCCAAATTAACAAAAGTAGAATGAAAAAGGAGACATAACAACAGACTATAAAGAAATTAAAAAATCATCAAATCATACTACAAAAGCGTATAGTCAACAAAACTTGAAAATCTGGAGGAAATGGATGATTTTCCAGACAAATACCAGGTAGCAAAGTTAAATCAGGAACAGATAAACCATTTAAACAACTCCTTACATATTAAAGTCATTAAAAGTCTCCCAACCAAAAAGATCCCAGGACCAGATGGGTTTAGTGCAGAACTCTATCTGACTGTCACAGAGAGCTCATACCAACACTGTCCAAACTATTCCACAAAATAGAAACAGACAGAGCATTACCAAAAAATTACCCAACAAAGAAAGAGAACTTCAGAACAATTTTCCTTATGAATATTGACATAAAAATACTAAATAAAATTCTTGCAAACCAAATCCATGAACACATCAAAAGGATCATTGACCATGATCAAGTAGGCTTCATCCCTGGGATGCAGGGGTGGTTTAATATACAAAATTCCATCAATGTAATTCATTATATAAACAAACTCAAAGAAAAGAACAACATGATCGTTTTACTAGATGCTGAGAAACCATTTAACAGAATTCAACATCCCTTCATGATAAAAGTCCTGGATAGATCATGAATTCAAGATGGATATCTAAACATTGTAAAACCAATATACAGTAAACCAGTATCTAACATCAAACTAAATAGAAACAAACTTGAAACAATCCCACTAAAACCAGGGACTAGACAAGGCTGCCCCATCTTTCCCTACTTATTCAATATAGTACTCGAAGACCTAGACAGAGCAATCAGACAATGAAAGGAGGTCAAAGTGATACAAATTGGAAGGGAAGAAATCAAAATAACACTATTTGCTGGCGATATGGTAGTGTACTTAAGTGACCCAAAAAGTTCTACCAGAGAACTACTTAACCCTATATATAACTTAAGCAAAGTGTCAGCATATAAAATTAATTCTAGCAAACCAGTAGCCTTCTTCTACTCAATGGAAAAACAGGCTGAGAAAGAAATTAGGGAATTGAGACCTTTCAAAATAGTCCCAAGTAATAGAAAATATCTTGGTGTGACTTTAACCAAGCAAGTGAAATATCTGTATGAAAAGAACTTCTAGTCTCTGAAGAAAGAATTGAGAAAGATCTAAAACGATGGAAAGATCTCCCATGCTCATGGATTGGCAGGATTAATATAGTAAAGATGGCCATTTTGCAAAAGCAATCTACAGATTCAATGCAGTCCCCATCAAAATTCTTATTCAATTTTTTATAGAGATTGAAAGAACAATTTGCAAATTCATTGGGAATAACAAAAAACCCAGGATAGCAAACACTATACTCAACAATAAAAGAACTTCTTGGGGAATCACCATCCTGACTTCAAGCATTATTACAGAGCAATTATGTTAAAAACTGTTTGTTATTGGTACAGAGACAGGCAGCTAGATCAGTGGAACAGAACTGAAGACCCAGGAATGAACTCACACATCTATGGTAACTTTACCTTTGACAAAGGAGCTAAAACCATCCAAAGGAAGAAAGATAGCATTTCCAACAAATGGTGCAGATTCAACTTGAGGTCACATGTAGAAAAATGCAAATAGATCCATTCCTATCACCATGTACAAAGCTTAAGTCCTAATGGATCAAGGACCTCCACATCAAATTAGATACACTCAAACTAATAGAAGAGAAGTGGGGAAGACTCTCCATCACAAGGGCACTGGGGAAAATTTCCTGAAGAAAATACTAATGGGAATGCTCTAAGATCAAGAATCAACAAATGGGACCTCATAAAACTGCAAAGCTTCCGTAAGGAAAAAGACACTGTCATTAGGACAAAATGCAAACCAAATTATTTGGAAAAGATCTTTACCAGTCCGACAGCTGATAGAGGGCAAATATCCAAGATAAACTAAGAACTCAAGAAGTTAGACTCCAGAGAGCCAAATAACCCAATTAAAAATGGGGTACAGAGCTAAACATTCTCAGCTCAGGATTATAGAATGGCCAAAAAGTACCTAAAGAAATGTTCAAGATTCATCAGGGAAATGCAAATGAAAACAACCCTGAGATTCTACCTCACAACAGTCAGAATGGCTAAGATAAAAAATTTAGGTGACAGCAGATGCTGGCGAGGATGTGGAGGAAGAGGAACACTCCTCCATTTTTGGTGGGATTGCAAAGTGGTACAACCACTCTGGAAATAAGTCTGGAGGTTCCTCAGAAAATTGGGCATTCCACAACCTGAGGACCCAGCTATAACTCTCCTGGGCATATAGTCAAAAGATTCTCCAATGTACAACTAAGACTCATGCACTACTATGTTCATAGCAGACTTATTTATAATAACCAGAAGCTGAAAAGAACCCAGATGCCCTTCAACAGAGGAATGAATTAAAAAAAAGTGGTACATCTACACAATGGAGTACTACTTAGCTATCAAAAATAATAACTTCTTGAAATTCATAGGCAAATGGAAAGAACTAGAAAATATCATCCTGAGTGAGGTAACTCAATCACAGAAAAACACACTTAGTATGCACTCATTGATAAGTGGGTATTAGCTTGAATTACCCAAGATGCAATCCACAGACCACAGGAATCTCAAGAAGCTGGATGACCAAAATTTGGATGCTCCCACTCCTTCTTAAAATGGGGAAAATATCCATAGGAGGGGTTATGGGAGTAAAGTTTAGAGCAATGACTGGAGGAATGGCCATTCAGAGCCTGAGACACATGTGACATATATATATATATATATATATATATATATATATATATATATATACATACATACATACACACACACACACACACACATATATATATATATATATATATATATATATATATATATATATAGAGAGAGAGAGAGAGAGAGAGAGAGAGAGAGAGAGAGAGAGAGAGCAAACTAGATAAGATTGATGACAGGAACCGGATGTAGATCTCTCCTGAGAGACACAGTCAGAATACGGCAAATACATAGGCAAATGCCAGCAGCAATCCACTGATCTGAGGACGAGGACCCCCAGCGAAGGAATCAGAGAAAGGACTGAAAGATCTTGAAGGGTCTTGAGACCCGATGTGAACAACAATGCCAACCAACCAGAGCTTCCAGGGACTAGGCCACTACGCAAAGTTTATACATGGACTGACCCTGGGCTCCAAGAGCATAGGTAGCAATGAATAGCCTAGTAAGAGCACCAGTGGAAGGAGAAGCCCTTGGTTCTGCCAAGACTGAACCCGAGTGAACGTGAGTGTTGGGGCAAGGGCGGTAATGGGGGGAGGATGTGGAGGGGAACACCCATATTGAAGGGGAGGGGGAGGGGTTAGGGAGATATTGGTCTGGAAAGTGGGAAAGGGAATAACAGTTGAAATATAAATAAGAAATACCCAATTTAATAAAGATGGAGGGAAAAAACAGAAATTCTAAGATCATACTTATCATCTCCCTGGTAATTAAGACATCAAATATATGGACCTATGGCAACTTACTTACTCAACCAGCAAAGAGGTTAATCTTAAGCCCTCTTAGACAGAAAAACAGACTCCTTCACTTAAGTAAATGCTCTACTTCTACTTTCCTCAAAATAGCTTAGCCTCATGACAGCCGTGTAATTTTGTAAATCAGATCAGTGTTTTTAATAATTTTTCAAACATATACCCTTCTTTCTCTTTTTCAAGCATGTTTTCTCTAGCTGTTTGTGCTGCTCTAAAATTTGGACTCCGGTCTTCTTTCTTTAAAGCTCCCTTTGCCATTCTCCACTTGAGTGTCTGCCATGTATCTAACATTTTTGTCAGTTCAAAAGTGTGGACTATTTTCCCTTCTTCTCTCCATTCTCCTTCTGAGGGGAGCTTAGATTTATAGCTTGCCTGATCTGGGATTTGTATTTTAAACTTTATTTTTATTTTCAAATTAAACAGATAAATAGCATATTTATCATAAGTGATTGAGAGGAAAAATATTTAATATATAAGAGCATAAAAAGATTAAAAGACAGGCAAGAGTGGACATGTTGTTCGATGTATAGAAGATTGATTGGAAGTTTGGAGCATTTCAAGTGTAAGGGAAATAGAAAAATTTTCTAAGAAAAATATGAATTTCTCTTTTTCCAACTTACGTTTGTACTCTTAGAAAGATGTTTCAATATTTAATATTCATCAAATAAGATAGGACACACAGATATGATAGATATTTGTAGATAAATTTAAATTTATTAGATTCATTTAGTTGAGATTATATACAGAGATGATTTAATTAACCATTTGGGTTTGCATTATATTCTGGGAAGAAAAAACTGTAAATGATTGGTCAAAATGTCAGACAGAGAATAAAAGCTAGTTACTAAAAAATGCAAAAGAGAAGAGTTCCACATAAAGAAGTGCAATATTTTGTGGAAACTGATGTATTGAAAATATTGATTCTACTAATATATGCAGAAGGAAAATAGGAACAGAAAAACAGCTACATGTATATGACTTCATGTTGTATTTATCAACTTTATACAATCATACTGTCAGACTAAACTTATCTTTTCCTAAATATTTTCAAGACACTTTGCACTACTGCAACGTGTGATGTTGGAATCTAGAAAAAGGTAAATAAATCATTAAATGCCTTAAAAAAGAGAAATGAACAACAATATTTTCAAGATAATCTGTCAGCTCAAAGATTGCTTTATGATGGAGAGGGTACACCCTAGAATATCAGAGTCATGTCATAGAAAGCATATTGTCCAGACAAAGCAATAAAATCTTTTCCAAACAACCTTGAAAACAAGAATTGACATAATGACAAATCAGGAAATGCCTTGAGCAAAATTGCTAAATTGAACTTTTGTTCCCACCTGAATATGACATCCATGCAAACCTAAAACTCATGTGGGTACACAGATAATGGATATAGTAGATTCAATAACTTCTTTATCTATAACTCCCAATATAGACACACTGATTAAATGCCCTTTATCAGTTTTCCACCATAGAATTCCAGTAGCACAGAAAGTGTTCAGTAGGCAAGTGACTAAAACAATATTAAAGGTTAAAATGTCCTAAAATGTTCTGGAATTTACCTTTCCAGTAATGATTATATGTTTCAGAATAATATGTCCCCAATCATAGTAGGCTTAAAAATAGATATTTTCTTATTTAACATGACTTTCTATCTAATTAAAAAATAATCACACCAAACATTCTAAAGTATTATGTAAGTCAAAGAGAACAGGGAAGAAAAGGAGTTGTGAACAGAGACAAACTGAGATTTTATAACTCATATTGGGCAGTTAAGACATGACTGTATCAGTAAATGACATTTAAATTGAATTCTGAGATATGAGAGCTTAAAAATGACATTTGGGAGTATATTTTCAAGGAGATACGTGGATCAAATTCAGACTGTAGTGGGTTGAAAAATTAATGTTACATGAAGAATTCAATTCACCAAAAAGAACATTGAAAATAGAAAAATATGAGTAAGACTTGGTGATCTGGAATGCCAATGAACTGATTTCACCTAGTTATCATAGAATAAGTGAAATGAAGCAGCTAGAGTAGTTGATACTGAAAGGAAGTACTTTTCAGAATATCTTTCATCTGACACCTTATTTAGAAGCATATTCTCAAAGTCCAGGAAAGAGAGCAGAACAGGACTTGACTAAAACACAGAAGGATGTTAAGTTATAAACAAAATGGTGCTTTGTAAGCTATTTGTCAGCTTTGAATTTTTTTTTCTGGAAATTGAATAGCCTTTGCCAACTATCAATAAGAAAGTATGGTGCAGACTAATTTCTATTTGAATTAGGAGTATTTTGTTCCCATTGGGGGATTAAATGAAGATGGAAAGCAGAGGGATAAAAATTCTGAAAATATGGAGGAAGTTAAATTATTATTTCTAAACAAGTGATGATGGTAGATTTTACCAGGAAAGTATCATGAGAACTGGACAGATACCCTTTACATTTTGATGACAGGGCCAAAGAAAATCTAGAGATCTGAGAAACAGAAGAATGAAAAAAAAATAATGTGTTAGATTTGAACTCTGATAAGAATAGGGAAATATGATTAGAAGAATATGATTACAGGTATCAGTGTGTGTGTGTGTGTGTGTGTTGTGTGTGTGTGTGTGTGTGTGTGTTTGTGTGTGTGCGTGTGCGCTCGTGTGTGTTCCTACATGTGCTGAAGTACATATGTTTATGGAGGTGTGACATGTGTGGAGCATGTGAGGAAAAGGAATAGATCTTAGACCTTGCTTGCTTTTGAAAAAAAGTCTCACTTGCCTAGTATTTGCCAAGTCCTTACCTAGTGTTGGCTGGAAACCGAATCCCTGGGATTCACCTATTTCTGATTCTCTAGTCCTGGAATTACAAGCACAGATTATCCCAGCAAAATGTCTGTGTGTGTACTAGGACTTAAACCCATGTCTTTACATTTACTTGGCAAGCATTTTAACTGTGAAACACCCTAACAAGTTATTTTGTATGTGTATGCTTGCATGACCTGAAAGCATGTGGGTGACATGATTGTGTGTATGTGGAACTGTGTGCACATGGAAACCAGAGAAGGATTTCAGGATATTGGCTGTCACCTAACTAACTTCATTTATTCCCTAGAGTGAGGCCATAGTGTGAAACGTAAACTCTTGTTCTCGCTGTCTCTTCCCACCTTTAAGACAAAGGTTACAGGTTCACAAGGCCAGGTACAGCTTTTGACCGATGTGTTTGGTATTGGAGTTATGTCCTGATGCTTTTTTGAGAAAGATATTTTATCCACAATGACAACTTCCCAGGCCCTGAAGATTATTTTTAGAAATCTAGTGAGGATATGTATTATGAAAAAAATTGGATTTAAGAAGAATTTGAGATAGAAGAATTAATTTACCAAAAATTCAGAGTCCTGTAAACTAGCAACAGGATGAGATCATTTAGGTAACAATAAAAATTTGGTAAGTTGATGGTATAAAATTAAGAAAATAAAAAAAAAATGAAACTACTTCAGCAATAAAAATAGAAACAAAATTAAAAGCAAACTACAAGAGCTTAATAACACTTTGTTGTTTAGGGTATAAAATCATAACAGCTAGGTTGAATCAATGCAGAAAGAGATGACTACAAGTGGACTCTAGTAAGGATATCAATTTATTTTCAATACTGATAGATCACTTCTATTGTAAGGACTAGCTGATGTTAGACATTATCGGACATATGATTAGATAGTTGATTATGGTGATTTTTAGATTGGTTTTAAAATTTTGAATTTATTTTTGTATACATATCAATAAAATTAGTTTAATCATGTACATTTTTGAGGAAATAAGTTAAGTAATATCTCTCAGCTTGAAAATTCTTTATACGTTTAATATGGGGTTAAACTAATTGTCAATGCGAAGAGTTATTAGGAATTAAAGAGTACTGAGACAGTGTGAAATAGTCTTCCTATCCAATTCCAAGTGATCAACTATAACTGAAGCAACACAGTTATATATTTTCTGGAATATGTGTAACAATAATTAGTAAAGCATAAGAGGACATTGATTTTTCAGTGTATCTTGTTTTCATTTCAGGTGGAAGCAGGAGGGAAATACAGGGTAAGAGAAAGGACTGAAAACAGGTGACCTCCTAATTTTTCTTCTTAAACAGGGAGTATTGCCATTCTGAAAGTGGGTTCACATGAAGGGCACATTTGGAGTTTGCAAAAGCATCCTGTGAAATTCTGAAGGAGAAACTGTTTGCTTCTTTTGACACATATGCCCACCAAGCATTAGGTGAAGTGGGTCTGGCCGCATTTCTTAGGAAGACAGGAAGAGGTGACTGTGTAGGATTTTTATTGACTGATACTTAAGGGGTAAAGCTTGGCAGTGGGGCAGAGGACTCAATCACTAGGACAGTAACCAGATACTTTGGGGTTTGGGAGAGGCAGATAGGGGTACAGGAGGATGGCTCATCAGTGAAGAGCAATGACTGTTCTTACAGAGATCCTAAGTTCAATCCCCAGCAACCACATGGTAGCTCACAGCCATCTGTAATGGGATCTGATGCCCTCTTCTTGTGTGTGTGAAGATAGCAACACTGTATCCATATGTAAAATAAATTAATCTTAAACAATAAGAGTTCTCATTAAAAAAAAAAAGAGGACATTGATTTTAATGGAATCATCATTGATATAGGAGATATTTATTAGAGGGAATGGAGAGGGTGTACATGATGTAATTATTATTTTAAATAAAATAAAAGAACTTGAAAATTGATATATAAAGAACAAGAAAAACATATAAGTAAATGGAGACATACACAAAGCACATATTTCTTTCTTAACAGTAAGAGTGTTTTTCTTCAAGTATGATTGAATGGCACAGCTTTCTTTCTGAAAAGGCAATGTATGATTTGTCATCCTTGATGGCTACCTGCTGATGATCACAGAGATGGTCTTTGCAGAAACTACTCAACCTGCTTTAAGGTTCTCGACATTTGGTTCAGGATCAGCTGAGAACTCATGAGCCCCTGAGAAGATAATGGAGACTTCCCATCATTTCTGGAAGTCTCCCTCTGAACTCATGTCTTTGTTGTGAGTATTATTCATCATGTTGAACAGTGTGTTGCTTATTTCATATTTCACCTTCTCTGACATGACCTTTGTACACAAATTGAGAGAGATCAAATACTATAACATGGTTCTATCATCTAAAGTCACTGATGAAATAACAATACTTATAACATCAACTGAACACAGTGGGAAACGCTGAATTGAGACTGCAATGATGTCACATTAAAATAATAAAATGTTTAAAATGATAATGGCAAAATATGAAATGAAAGATGAAATAAGACATATACTGGAATAAATGAAATGATTTGAAATTATGTCACTTATACCTTATCTGTAAATAAGATATAGGCATTTTGAGCTCTGTCATTCCTCATTCTTATGGATTTATATAAAGTTTTATAAGATGTGAAAAAGTCACCTTAATTTATTTTTATTCAGTTTGCAATCAAAATCATTATAGTTACCTGTACTGTAAAATCTCTAAATTCTTCATTTGGACAACTTCTCACACAAGTTTTAAAAGCTCAAAATTCCAATGGGGAGTTCAGACGTTTTACTTCATGTACTTTACAGGTTCATGGCCTACTCATCTTTGGATGTCACTGTCCACTGGTGAGTTATGTTTGACTCGTAACAAACTTTAATCTGACACTTTATGATTATTATAATTATTACACTAAGTTTTGTTATACTGATTTAGATCAAGTACACATTTAGACTTCCTCTTTTAAACATGTTCACAATCTCTTAAGGTTTGTTCCTTAACTTAAACAATGAAACGTGATTAAAGGGTCTATCTACTTGAGGATTTTTTTTTTCCTTCAGAATTTCTTCAGCAAACCTTAAAAATATCACAGTTAGCAGTTTTAAAATGTCTAGTCTTTTTTTTACTGTCTTCTCATGTAGTTTTTATTTTATTTGTTTTAAATAATTTTATTTCTGACTACTCTGTTGATATTGTTCACCTTCCCCTTAGCTCTTCATCTCCTTCTTTGTCTTCCCACTCCATTTCAACATATGACCACACTTTTACTATTGTGTTTTATATGGTACAGTCTATTTGGTGTTTCTCATGCTGCATATGTCTTTTTTTTTTCTAGCTGGCACAGAGAATGGGACAGTGTATTATCAATCCATGCTTAGATAAGACTGATTCTTCCTTTCTCGATAACTATTAATTGCATGTAGATCTTCAGGTAGGGTTGGGGGCTTGTGAACGTTTTACAATCCACACTGGCATGCTAAGTGGTGTCCGTGTTATGCATGTGTCCTTTAGGCAACTATTTCATTGTGATTATATGGGTTTAGTACACTTGACATATACTCAGTACTGTACATTGCAATGCTCTTCTTGTTGTATGTGCTGGATAGAAGTATGTCAACTTGACACAAACTATAGTCATCTGAGAAGAGGAATCTCAACTGAGAAAATGACTCCATAAGATCAGTCTCTGGACCAGACTGTAGAGCATTTTTACGATTGATTAGGAAGGATACAACTCATTGTGAATAGTGCCACTCCTAGCCTGATGGTCTTGAGTTCTGTAAGAAAACACTCTGAGTCAGTCATAAGGATCAAGGCATTACTTTTCCATGGCCTCTGTATCAGTTCCTGCCTCTATGATCCTGCTCTGCTTGAGTTCCTGCCCATGCTGTATTTCATGATGGACTGCTATTTGGAACTATGAAGGAAATAAACCAATTCTTCTACAGCTTGATTTTGGACATAATGTTTTATCATAGTAAATTGTTGTAGTAAGTATTAAAAGATAATTACCATCCCATGCTATTGCCAGATCCAGGGGGCAACATGGCATCTGCAGGATATTTTCATCTTAAAGAAGAAAGAATCTCAACCTGACTGTAAATCTCATGCTACAACCAGCTATTCTCTGCCCAACAGCAGCCAAGCCCTTTTGCAACTCTCTTGTTACAAACTTTGCTCACATTCCCAGCATTGTCCCCTGCGGATACAGTCACAACTCCCGGTAACCCACTAAAATCAGAACTCAATAAGCTTGTAATTTAAGCAATCAGATTTACATCTTAAATTCTCAGTCCACAAAATGTACACATAATGAATTCATAACCAATCGATAATGATATAAACTGTCCACCTAGATAAGAATTGTCCTATAAAAATCCATCCCTTAAGAAATATTCATAACTACCTGTTTCCATTTAAGACCACATGGATCTGGGTTATCCTTCTCTGCCTCCATCTTGGTTCTCTTTCTTTCTTTTCCTCTCTTCTGCCTTAAAAAACTCTGTCCCCACCTTACTTGCTCATTGCCCAATAAAAGGCCTTGCCTTATCTCGTGCCAGTACTTACCTGCATATAGACATCAACTACAGTGAATAGAAATCCTTACAATTACATCATATTTTTTAGTGATCTTTCTGCCCCATCTCTTGTAATATTTCACAAAGGCAATGGAGCTAGAGTTTTATTGCAAATGTTGCACATCTCTATGAGCATCCCATGGTCACTTATTCTCTATCATTTTAAAAAAAATCTGTATAATAACCTCAATGTATTGTAAAAAGAAGCTTCATTGATAAAGATATGAGCTACACTTGACTTTAGGCCTTTATACATTTCGGATATAGGTGGAAAGTATACTGGTTTAGTAACATTAAGTTAGTAGCTTGATCTCCAGGTTCTATGGCATCACCAACCATTGAAACTGAGCTAGATTTATAGCACTAGAAAGGGATTCTTTCCTGTTAAATTGGTCTTTACTTCAGTTTCCAAGATATTGGTAATTTCCAATAAGATTGCCACTACTAAGCAATGCTAAATATCTTTATTTTTAACCCTTACAAGGTTAAAATATGAATATATCATTTCCCCTTCTCTACCCTCCCTCCAAATTCTATTATATACATTCTTTTATCTTTTTTGAGGTTTAAGACCTATCTTCCATTGTTTGTTGATACATAAATATATTCCCAAATATATGTATACGTGGATCTTAGTCTGTACAACATTATATATACCTATGTTTGTGAGGATGATCATTCGGTATTGGATTATCAATTGATGTATCCATCTCTAAGGGAAGACTGTCTCTCTGTTCTTCAGCATTCTTTTGTTGCTTGTGGTTCTTTGTGTTTGATTGAGTCCTATTGAGAATATTTTATCAGGGTGCTTATTATTATTGTCTAGGGGATTTAAACCCAGATAGCCTATGAATATTTTTATCTTGCGAGCTTTATAACCATTCCGGCATCATAAGTGCTAGTTCTCAGGAAGACTTCTATGTCAGTTTCAGTCTTCTAAATCTTGTGTCTAAATTGTGTGATATTCGTAGTTACAGAATCTTGAATTGAAGTTCCTGAGGAGTCAGAATAGGCCATGACTGTGCTGTGAGTTTCTTAGTACTCCATGACTAGCAACCTAGAGGGAGTTCTACCATGACTGGCACTGGAGATAATCTATGTGAGATTATTTACCGCTGTTAAGGAAGTATTATCATAGATATGGCATAATTTTAATTAAGTTATGTATGATTATATTTTACATATTATTTATTTTTCATTTGCTAATGAAATAGTGTTCCCTATAAATAATACAGAGGAACAGAGAAGAAGGCAACATAAGTAAACAATGAGGGTATTTACAGACTTATGTGAATTATCTATTACTAAAGATAACAAATAATGAGCAAACATATCAGAATGAGTGGCTTTAAATTATTCTCCACATCCATGTGACTACTTTGCTGTTTTCTTAAGTTCAAAATGAGGATATGGGTTGAAATGTTGCCTATAAAATGAAATCAAACTAAGAGATTATCTAGGAAGATAGGACAAATCATTAAAAATGAAGCCATCTTATGTAAAAGAAGGCACACAATCTGAGTGGTAGAGATCACCAGGAAAGGCATATGTAGTGGTAAGATTATTTAAGTAAAATATGATTATTACCCAAACACTATGAAACTGAAGGCAAAGAGGTATAGGCTGAAGGTTGACATTCTAAGGTCAAAATAAGACCGTGTTAAAAATGTAACTGAACTAGCAGTAAACATTGATATCTAAAATAAAACTGTAAACTTAAGCCTGTCAGCAGAAAAAGTCTGAGAAATCCATTATCAATCAAAATACAGTAAAAAAGAACTATGTGGGAGAACATACAGTTTTCTCATAATTAGCAATGACTCTATTTCCAGCAATAGAATTTCTATTCTTCTGAAAATATATAGAATTCTAATTTTCTAGCTAGGTTCATTAGCATTCTCCTTCGATTGAGTAAGTCAATTAGAAGGTTTAACTTTGCAGAAAGCTACTCTCTCTACAAACCTCTATTTTTATCTACACTGAGTTGCCCTTGAAAGAAGTTTTCTAATAACATAAAAATGATATCTCATTCATGGGAATTATAGCAGGCAATGAGTTTTAATAGGCAGTAGCAAAGTAAACATTACCTGGTAAGAACGATCTTTATTCTATATTCTTTACCCCGTCCACTGGGAAAAGTTAGAAATTCTTTTAAAGCAAGATTCCTGCTTCAGAACATAGAACAAAATTGGATGTGTATTTTTCAAAGACATTCAGCAACATCTCCCAAGTCAGTCTTTAAAAGCTTCCTTGAAGAACTCAAGGAGAACTGCAACATGTGGAAGTGTTAAATCTATATTGTACTTTCAACCTTTTCAATATTGCCTTTACATGAAGGAAATAAGACTGCTGTAGCATTCTCTTGCACTGGAATTGAAAGCCAAATGTAGCATCTAAAGAACATAGTGTCATTCAAGGTAAGTAGACACACATTCATAATACTTCAATAAAGTACAGTGAAAATCAGATTAAAATGTTCTGTGTCATTTGCATATATCTATATGATGTCTTGCAACAGTGGGTTAAAAATATTATTTAAAATGACTACATGTGCAAGTAATTGTTCTATGATAATTAAAAGAAAGCAATGGATATAGAAAAACATGTTTTGCAATACTATACTCTATTATCAATAGTGACAATACCTTTGACCACTTTCCTCTCCACAATTGTGAGATATTATACTAATATGAATACATTATTTAAAGCAAAGTGATTAAATATTAGATTTAAATATGAATAATTTTCAATCACAATTTTACTTACTTGATGCAGCAAAATATTTCAATAAACATGTGTGTATGTGTCTCTGTGTGTGTGTGTAGAATAATGATGCTATGTTGATTTTATTATATATTAAAACCTTATATTAATACCAAAGTTTAGAACAAATCAATATTAATATAAATATTGAAGCTCTTTCCTACTTTTAAGACAGTAATAAAAAGCATAGTGATATTTATATTGGCACACTAGAGCATACCATGATTTAAATAAACTTTATCATGTAGACATTAGCTTCAAATGAAGATATCACATAAAGAGCTAATTGGTTGTTTTAATGTTTTAAGATAAGGTTTTATAAAATCTAAGCAAAATATTTAATAATTGAAATGACTTATTTTACCTTAGAAAATAGAATTTAGATTCAAGAACAACATATTTGTATTTAAGACAACATGTCTGGTATAATATCTATCAAATTTCTTGATGTTTCAGAACATTTAAGACAAAATGCCAAATCCCAGTATTTGTTGAATATCTTATGGTACATTCAAATTGAATACTAAGTATGTAAAGGAAAGAGAAGTGGACAGATGTGTGAAGGTTTACTCATTCACGGACTCTAGGAAATTGATTATCCAGATGTGTAAAGGATTAAAAGGTACATAATAAGAAGATCATTGGGTAAGATATCTGAGGAAGAAGTATGTGGATAGATCTCTCCATGTGGGCAAATGAAGGGAAGTTATCTGTACATCATGTAAATGTTCATCAAAAGATGATTTTGGAGTATAGAGGAAGGGGAGTTGTCTGGAAAGAACACTGTAACCTTGGTCGGTGTTCTGTTGAGACTGGTAACCTGTCTCTGGTAAACGTTCTGTTGCGACTGATAACCTGTGGCCTTTCCACAAATTCTAACTTTTTCCTTTTTTTTTTAAAGCCATCTTGAGTTCTAGTCACAAATAAGAAGACATGATAGTGGTTGTATTATCATTCTCTCTAGGACGGCTTTCCAAATTGGATTATTTCCCCACTGTTGTCCTCCCACTGTGGTCACAGAGTTTTTCAAAGAAGGGGGATGGAGGAAAGCACTGATGTGCTGACCCCACTGTAATCCAGTGATCTAAATGGACCTAGCCTTGAAATCCAAGAAGGACTTGGCATTTTCTCTGCCCCAACCCTTTTCTTTAAAGGGTACAGTATTATTTAGGGTGACAAAGAATGGCTATTAGCAGTGTAATGAATGCAAGTCAAACAAACAAACCCCTAATGGAAATGAGAGAGAAGTTGGTGCTTTGTTCTCTGTCCTTTGTTGTGGAGGGAGATGACCCTTCATTTTTTAATTACTGTTTTTTTATCTTGTTATCTGACATACCTTTAATTTATTTAATTCCCATTGTTTAGATATCTATCATTTTGAGTACTTGTCACTTACTAGTACCATGAGTGTGGTTAGCATATATTAATTGCAATAAACTGATGGCTAAAGATTTTCTTTGCAGGGAACAAAAATATTCCCAGGAGGAGATAGGAGACAAAGTTTGGAATAGAGAGTAAAGAAATGGCCATTCATAGTCTGCCCCACCTGGGGATCCAACCAATATATATATACAGCCACCAAACCCAGACACTATTGCTGATGCCTAGAAGTGCATGCTGATAGGAGCCTAATACAGCTGTCTCCTAAGAGGCTCAGGAGGAGCCTGACAAATACAGAGGTGGGTGTTTGCAGCCAAACATTGAACTGAGAATGGGTTGCCCAGTGGAGGACTTAGAGAAAGGATTGAAGGAGCTGACTGCATTTCCAACCCCATAAAAACAACCAGAGCTCATAGGGACTAAACCACCACCCAAAGACAGACCCATGGCTCCAGGTGCATATGTAGCAGAGGATGACCTTCTTGGGCACCAATGGGAGTTGAAGCCCTTGGTTCTGCCAAAGCTGGACCCCAGTGTAGGGGAATGTGAGGGCAGGGAGACTGGAAGGGGTAGGTGGTTGGGTGGAGGAACACCCTCATAGAAGAAGGGGAATTGTTGATGGGATAGGGGGTTTATGGATGGAAAAATAAGAAAAGGGGATAACATTTGAAATTATATATATATATATAATTAAAATCATATACATGACTAAAATTTTCCTTTTGAATGCATGTTATTTTCCTCATTCTTAATTTTTATATTCCCAACTTACTAAAGATTAAGTATTCTTTGTTAATTTTGGAGCTCATGTGTTTTCGGGACAAAGGTGAAATGAGTCTGTTGTTACACCAGAGTATTTGTTTTCAACTCACAGATCTAATGTGCCTTAATAATTTGTTTTCATATAGATTTCAGACCATTGATAGATTTGTCATATTTAATATGCATCATTGGAGATCTGCTTATTTGTAAGTAGTCTATTGCACATTCAAACATATAAACCAGTGGACGGTAAAAAGAAATAGAAAGATGATTTTGTCAGCGGAAGATATAAATAATCAAATAGGGTAGCTCACACTGTGGGTATTCATCTTCTATCTTCGGACATTTCTATCATTGCCCAATAAACTCTTGAATAAAGCAGCCATCGTGGCAGGGATCAAAGTTATGAATGAGCTCAGAACTTGGACTTTCACTTATTAAAGATGAGTTGGCAACAGCTACTACAGGCTGTCAATCTACAAACAACAGAAACAAATTTCAAGACTTCCACACGGCACTTCCCCAGGATGAATAATAACCTGTTAGAAAGCAAATTTCACTGAATAACTTACATTGTGGAGGGGAAAACATTTTGACCTTAATGAAATGTATACCTTTGCTGGTATGATTTTGGCTGTTTCTGCCTATAATGTTCCTGCTTAAACTATAATACATGAGCCTACATAATATCTAATCTACTGTGGTGGTAAATTCAGCCCCACATTGCTTCTGACTATTGAACACATTTCACAACTGAGGACATGCAGTACTGAGTGTATATCTATGGAACTCATTGGTTTTATCATGCCCCAATCATGCTGTAAGATGTAGTCTAAAAGCTAGGGAAAGGCCTTTTAAAGATATATCTCAAATGCCAATTGGGTGGCAATAGCAGGAAGGACTTGGGCATGAAACCCAAGAACTGTATATATGTTTTGACTCAGTCTCATTTACATTGTATTATTGATGCTACAGACAATATTCCCAGTTGCAGAACTCAAAGGTGTTCAAAATGATTATACTACTCATTATAACACCAAGGAATACACTAAGAAAATTAGCTTCCGACTATTTCAATATTATCTAAAATTGAGGCATTAAGTCATCCACTAGAAATATGTGTCTGATTGTGATTTTAGCTGTGTTAGCATTACTTTTATGAACTTGTTGCTTTTTGTTTGATGTTTAAAATTGAAATACTCCCTTGGTGAATTTTTGCTTTAATGAGTTCAAAATATCCTTCCTTCACTTCCTATTTGACTATATTTTGGCTTGCTATTTATTTTGTCAGATATTAAAATGATTATACCAGCTTGTTTCTTAGATTCATTTACTTGGAATATATTTTCCCATCCTTTAACTCTGAGATGATATTTCTCCATAGTGTTCAGCAGTGCTTTATGAATGAAGTAGAAATTAGATCCTGCTTTCCTACCTGACATTATTAGTTTTTTTATTGAGGAATTGAGACTGTTGATGCTGAGAGTTATCCATGAGCAAGGATTTTGATTCTTGGAGGGGTTTTTGTTGTTTTTTTGTTTTGTTTTGTTTTTGTTTTGTGGTATGAGTATTTTCTTATTTTGATTTGCTAGTCTGAGATTATTTATTTCTTGTAATACTTGGGTGATGGTTAATATACGGAAACTATTACTTTTCTTGATAAATTTAGAACTTAACTAATAAATGTACTTCTTAAAATTGATTTCATTATATAATGCCTTCTTCTGTCTATTATAATTACAAGGGACAGTGAGATTCAGACATTCAGCCTACTGAATGGAAAAAGACATTTCACTAAGTACATATATAATAGAGGATTAATACCAAAAATATATAAAGAAGTCCAAATGCAGGTATTAAGAAAGAAAATATTCCAGTGAGAAAATGGAGTACAGATCAAAAGAGTGATTTCTCAATATATGAAATTAAATGACTGAGAAATGCTTTAAAATAGT
The DNA here is from genome assembly GCF_011064425.1 of Rattus rattus. Taxonomy (NCBI): domain Eukaryota; kingdom Metazoa; phylum Chordata; class Mammalia; order Rodentia; family Muridae; genus Rattus; species Rattus rattus. The sequence continues at coordinate 43,890,844 of NC_046164.1, read as the reverse complement.
CAAAATCATTAGTCATCAGGGAAATGCAAATCAAAGCTTCTTTGAGATTTTAACTTACACAGATCATAATGAGCAGGATCTATAAAACAACATCTGACAGTGACAAGGTTGTAGAACAGGAGAACAATCTTCCATTTCTGTTAGGAATGCAAACTTGCTCAGCTGCTTTGGAAATCAGCATGAAGTTTCCCCAGAAGATAAGAATTTATCGAACTCAAGAGTTACACCACTATTGTTCATGTATCCAAATGATGCTTCAACATACTAAAGAGACACTTGCTTAACCATGTTCATTGCTGCTCTACACTTAAGAGCTAGAAATTAAAAACAGCCTAGATTTACCTCAACAGAATAATGGATAAAGAGAATGTGGTATTTTACACAATGGAATATTACTAGCCATTTAATAAAATCCATGAAAATCCCAGAAAAATGGTTGGAACTAAAAAATAATCATCCCATGTGAAGCAATCCAGAGACAGAATGACAACTATAGCATGGATTAATGTATATGTAGATGTTATATGTTAAGTCATTGATAAGGTTAACTAGAGGGTAAAGGACTAGGGGTGAGAGATTAATCTCCTTAGGAAAGGGAAATAGAACAGATAGTTTGGGATGGACAACGGATAGTGATTTGATAGGGAAGATCAAAGAGGAATATAAAATAAAGAGGCATGTAAGGGAGGGAACATTGGAAAAGACCACTTGTGTGAAGTACAGAAGCCTAATACAGTAGAATCTTTGTAGAATATAAACCTATATGCAGGTAGCATAAATGAAATTAACAAGTAGTTTGGGGGACAGAGCCCCAGGAGCCATTTCTTGTCATCCAGATGTAGTTTCCTCTACCTACTGGGATTGGGTTAAATCTAATTGAGTTGCTTCTGAAGGGGTAGCTTAGGAATGCTTAAATAGCCCATGCTATTTTCAATATTATAGGTTACTCTCAACCAAGAGACAGCAAGAACCTAATGATGAGGACAAGGCCTAAACAACTCTCTAACATGGAAAAGTCTAGTTGGTACCTACATAGAGCTTTTACATAGATGTGCTATCATCTTTGTACAGGAAGGTACTCTGCATGCTCTAAAAGACAAAATCCAAAGACTAATCTAGCAATGTTTTTTTTTTCTTTAATTAGGCTTAGATTTTTTTTTAACTTTAACTGGTGTTCTTAAAAGCCTCATCCTCCTTGCTAGCCCACTAGCCAGAGGTAGCAGAGAAAGAATGTTAATAGGAAAAAGTGGTTTCGGACTTATTTAAAAGTAGTTCTTTTGGGACAATTACAGTCTTCTTTGTCAGGATATCAACAATCCAGTCAAACAGCAAACACAAAACACAAATCGGTAGCAGCAAACATCAATTCTCTGCTGAATTTGCATGAGTCAGCTGAAGTGGCAACAATCAGGCATTGCAAGAAGTTCTTTTGAGTGTTTCTTCCTATGAGGTGAAAACCAGTGAAGATCAGTGAACATCAGTAAAGCATGGTCTTCCACTTTCTGTGGGGTTATATTTATTTATACTCATTGTAAATATCATGCCTCCCTCTCAAGCATCTGCTCCAGCAAAACGTCCTCTCACAAGACAGTTTCCAGAAAAAGTCACATGACCCAACTGAGTTTCCAAACAAACCTGAATTTTCCACTTCATTCCATTAGTCTAAAATGGTTTTCTGAATACAAGGTGTGCTAACAAAATGGTGGCACAAAGCTTGTAGGAATAACCACCCCAAATCTAAACTTGCTTAACACAAAGTTCATGAGATATAAACAATACCCAAGAATTTTTAGGTGAGCATGGTCCTGAGACTAGAAAGACCATGGAATCAGGTTAAACCAAGGACTACTTTTCTAAACAACAACAACACAAAACAAGAATAAAAATCAGTCCTAATGGCATTCTGTGGTAGTCATAGACCTGTCTCTTTATAAACCATCATCAGAGATGTTTCTACTTCTAGAAGATGGAAACAAATACAGACACAGCAGGACAATGTGCAGAGTGAAAGACCTTGAAACAATAATACTGACATGGAAAATTTCTATCAAATCACTCCCATCCAGGATCATGTAACCCATACAAAGGGGAGGCAAAAAGAGAGGAGACAGTCAAGACAGAGGACACCAAAGAAACAGGGTCTTCTACATCAACAGGTTCAATACATGTATAAATTCTCAGAGACTGAAGCAGCATGCATCGTTTCCTCACAGGTCTGCACCAGCTACAGTCCTAGGGATGAAAGAAGGGGACACATTTCCTAGTCTTTAATCATGATGTTCACTCTAATGTATTTCCTCTTAAAAAAGAAAATTTAATTTTTTCCAAGGGAGTCCTCCTAGTGAAGTCCTCCTATAATCCTTATGGATGTGCTGCCTGCTCAGCAGTACATGGCTAAGAAGCAACTGAACTCAATGATACCTTAGAGGTTTCTAGTCTCAAAATTTTACATCAGTTTTTTTTTAAATTTATTTTTAAAATTTTTTATACTTTTATTTTATAGGCCATTTACATATACATTATAGCTTCTAGCCTAGTGTTTTATGGGACTTCTTAGAGTACAAGGTTCAGTCTCTGCCTTTGTAACTATTTCTTGGTCTCTTTTCTTTCTGTTTGTTTTGCCATATTATGATGTGTTCTTTTCATGTATTCATATTGCACTGTATTATACTAATTGTTATACCATCAGGTCTTGTTTCCTAATAAGAGATAGAAAGAGGGTAGTTCGAGATGGGACAGTAGGTGGGAAGGAATTGGAAGTAATAGATGGAGGGGAAGCCATAATCAGGATAAGTTATGAGAGGAAAAATTTACATTCTATAAAAGGAAAATTGAAAAGAAGATGATGAAGAAGAGAAAAACAAAAAGGAGAAAGAAGAAGTGAAGGAGGAGAAGGAACAGCATGAGGAGAAGACCCCTTTTCTGGGTATATTGCTAATCTGTGATTTGTTTCTTTGTCTATTAAGAATTTGTGGAACATATGTATAGGCCTTTCTTTATTTTAGAATCTATGTTGTGAAGTCAGGCATTATTCTAATAGATTTGCCTTTATATACTATTTGATATGTTTCACTTGCAGCTTTTAATATTCTGGGTTTTTATTCTTTATTTTTGTATATTCGCCATTTGGATTATTATGTGTCATGAAGAATTTATTATCTTGTCTAGTCTCTTGGCTGTTCTGTATGCTGCTTGAACCTTGATAAGCATCTCCTTTATTTTGGAGAAGTTTTTTTCAACAATTTTGTTTAAAACATTTTCTATGTCTAGATATGTTTCTATCCCTTTCTCTATCCTTAGTATTCATACATTTAGGCTTCTTTTAATGTTCCTGCATATTTTATGTCTGAATGTTTTAATTTAACATTTTATTTGTATGGAGTGTAACTTTCTTCTATTAGTCTTAAAAGTAATAGATTTTTCAATTCTGTCTCTGTGTGAGGTTTATCTCTGAGCTTTTTTCCCTGACACCCTAAATTCATCATTTCTAGTCTTACCTCAATCAGACTTCTTTAGTGATTCTATTTTATTGTCAGGACTTGAGTGGTTTTATTTATTTCATCCCAATATTTATATTTTCACAGACTTCTTTAATGGTTTTGTTCATAATTTCTTTCAGGTCTTTTAACATATTCATAACCCAACATTGTTGGGTTCCAGTGGAGACATATTGTACTGACAGCTCCTCAATTTTTATTCAAATATCTAGACATTTGTGCTTGGGCTCATTTTATTTCTAGGTGTTGCTATCTGAACTGGACTTCCTTCGGTGGACATTTTGTGCTTTGAGATCTGTAAACATCTCTAAAACCTAGGAGACTATGTCATTGTGGACTGCCCAATATGGACTTTTTCTGTGTCACTGTAAGGTATGTCTACTGGGGTACTCAGTAGAACTTCCTTCTAGGTGCTACTAGATTAAATAAGTGAGTAGGCTAAAGGGGCAAAGAATGAAAGGGTTCATAGGAGGAACAAAGACCCATGTGCCTTGAAGAACTCTTGTGACCAAAGGGAAAGTGGAAAAGAGGGCAGATAGACCATTGCTCATTGTCTGTCAGAGGACTTGCTATGACACTGGGGTGTTAGAAATGGAAATTGGGAAGGGAATGATGAGGACCCAACTGATTTACAGCCCAAGGTTCCACATGCATATTCAAGAAGAGAGAGTCTTGGATGTTTTTGGCTAAGACTAAAACAGTTTTAGTGCATTACTGGATGATCTAGCGTTCAAACTGCTTTGCAGTGATCATCTGGGATTAAAAACAGAAAATTTACAAATAAGCACAGGAACAACAAATACAAATAGTTCGACACTTCAGATAGATAGATTGAAAAATTGTGGAGATTCTCTAAACCACATAATTAAAGTAATAGTTTGGAATACTTGTTGTAACCTATAAATAAAAAAAAAAGGACAAAGGAACTTTGGAAAGGCACTAAATTGTTAACATGCCCATACAGTACCCAAAATATTAAAGGGCACATTCACAAAATTTCACATTATCATTTCAAAAGTCTGATATTTAAGTATGGATGCAACTGTCCTATTGTTCTATATTTGTATTTTTTGGTAGAATAATAAGTTTGAGAATCTTTGTTTTGTAATTCTGATTTGCTTTGTACCAACAGTTTTGAAAATCTCATGAGAAATCTTAGAAATAGTTAAAATATTTCTGTATTTGTATCTTTCTATTCATTACATGTAAATACATACACAGAAAAGATTAGGGGAAATATTTAGCTATTTTCTTCATTCCCATGAATTTACAAGTTTTTTCTGATTTAAATGAATATCTTAAAAAGTTTGACTTACACATAATTGAAGATAAACTTAACTAAAACACAAGAAAACCTTTCTATAATTCAAGAACAATATCACCCGGTTCAAGGTTTTGTCATAGTTAATCATATATGCTTATACAGAGAGCAAGGAATAAACAGATCAATGACAGAAAATAGGCAGACTGAAGTATATAGGTAGGTACCAATCTACCTAGATTAGATAGAAAAAAAAAAAGACAGACAGCAGACAGACACAAACACAAGATAGACATATGATAAACACAGATAGATGATAGATTATATATACATATATGTATGTATATATGCTAACACAATTAAAAGATAGAAAGATAGATGATAGACAGACAGGCAGACAAATAGAGATAGATAAAGAGAACTTGAAAAGATACAGAATGAGAATACTGGAGGACAGAAACTTTATGAGAACATGAAGACTTTGTACTGCTTTTAGGAACCTGCATAAATTAGTGAAATGCTTTTATTATATTAGTGCAATGTAAAGTTGAACGTAAAACAGTGCTCTAATTCTTTCTTATTTGCTTTAGTATAACAAAATGACCTTGAGGATAGTAGTCATTAAAGCAGTACCAACAGTAATTACTTTAATTTTAACTTTTGCATTTGAATACAAAACCTACGTGGGAAAATGATTTTAGGAAATAAAATTCTAGATTCATTACTTCAAAACGACAAGGTTTGGTTTATATTTCATAAATTCCTTATTAAAAGTATTATGGTAAGTAATGCATTACAGTTAACTGATGAAAATTGAAATACTCTAATTAGTCCATGATTGTCTCATTAAACAATTGCTCTTATACACAATCAGGTACATACTAAGTCAGAATAGATTGTTGAAGTGTACAACACTGACCAAATTGTAAATGTACATAATTAAGTCAAATTAGAAATGTAAATGTTGGGCTAGATGTAGAGCAACATAATCAAGGCAAGCCATATTCCTATTTTTGTAAACAGCAGCTTAATGAGCATTATAATTAATTCACCTTGTCAATAGAAACTAGAAATATTCATACTTGCAACACTCTAAATGGTATACATTAATATTTTATAGGGAGTATTTTATAATCCCAACAACATGGAACACAGCAAATATTTGCACCTTTTCTTATTTAAATGCTCTTAATTAAGGCAATGACTTACTGCAAAAGGGAAACCATTTCTACAACCTGAGAACATCAGGTAAGGAAATATTGTGAGATTCTTCCAAATGTAATTAGAACATAATTAATGACTTGCCATTTTCCTCTTAATGCATGAAATTCAACAGTTAGATGTTTCACTCTATATATTCTGTATTCATATTATTATAAATACAAGTATTAAATGTATGTTTTCACTTAGAATTACACTCATATAATCATCAAATTTCTGTAACATGCAACAGGTTTCTGTAACATGTTATAGTGTTTAATATTTTTAAGTATGACAGTAATAAAAATTAAGCAGATGGTCATTATTAGAGATATTATTAAGAATAAAATCTAGAATCATCAGTATTTATTTGTGTAATAAATATTTAGGATATTTAAATAAGTCATTTACTTTTCACTTATCATTGTCAAATATTTCAAAGAAATAATAAAATTATTATAATTTACTGATACTATATAAATGATACTTAACATTATACAGTGCTTTTTCAGTTTTAAGTGTAACAAAAATAATTGAATGTAAAACATATTTGCCAATTAAAATTTTTAATGTCTACATTAATTGAAACAATTTTGTAAACCCTTTAAAATTTTGGGGGAAATATTATGATCAAAAATGAATTAATTTTAGTCTCAGAAAATGAATGAGTTCTTACTTTCATAATCTGTCTTATTTGGTATGGTAAGTAAATTCTAACCTGACTAGAATACTAGAATCCTGCAGTTTATACTTGTGGGGCTGCTGTACCTGACTATCAGTGAATCTTGCAAATATTATATTATTGTCTGATTCTGCTCATCAGGTCACGCTATATTGAAAATGGTGTTGCATCTGTCACTCTTGAAGCCACATCACACACATCACAGAAGACAGTTTAACCAACTAGATAATGAAGTCAGAGAAATTTCTTGCTGAGACAGTAAAAAACAAACAGTCCTATTGTGAATTGCCTGTAGCTAGATGGTGAGAAAGAATTGAGGGTTTCTGGGAATAGAAGAAGTTCTCACCTGACATCCACCATGATGACAGGTAACACAGTCCCACAAGATACTTAGAAACTAAGTTCTGCACTAGAACATGGAGCAAGCAGTCAATTCGTAGATTCGCATCATTTTTATGTCAAAGAACTTTGTCAAACTCTTTCAAGTTTGCTTAATTCTGGAAACACTGAACTAACGTATCTGCTTTTTAGTAGAGCAAGTACTGTTTTATAAAACAATAGAAAGAAGTGAAATCACAACTTATTACATTTTTTTAAAAAATTAGTGGCAAATGAAAAATATGACTTGATTGTAATTTCCTGTTTATATTTATATCCTTATCTAAGAATTATTAGCTTGGATCATTAAAATTAGTTATTTACCTTACTCTTATCTTTTATCATTTATTTTTTCTTCCTTTAGGTATTTTGAAATGGTCTTTAACATTTTCATGAAAATAATAAATGTTTTAAAAATATTCTTAAATCGATGTATGTGGGATTTCATCCACTGCATATTTTCTACAGTGTTTTGTATTGTCTTTTTTTTTATCTTTATTAACTTGAGTATTTCTTATTTATATTTCGATTGTTATTCCCCTTCCCAGTTTCCGGGCCAACATCCCCCAACCATTCCCCCTTTCCTTTTACATGGGCTTCCTATATTGTGCTGTGGCTTACATTGTATTGTTCTTGCTTGATAGTTATGATACCTCTCAACTTTAGGTTCATTAACATTGATATGATATTCTCTCATGGGTATTATAGTATTTAAAGTCAAAATATACAATAGGCTAGTAAACTTTTAGGTAATTATTTTGTTTTAGTCAAATTATTATTCAAACTTAATATAATTTCTTTTACATTCCTTTTTTCCGCTGTCCAAAATCAAGCTTTTTTATTATGTAAGTCTGGAAATACCATGGTTAAAATGTTATCTTTTAATAAAATAAGGTGTCTTTTGCATTTACTTTATACTAATATTTTTCAGGTTTCATACAATATCTCGTGGTTTTATTCTATCTCTTCCGAAAACTTCTCAGGAACCCTCATTTTTCTTCTTAATCTACTTCAGATTCTCTCAAAAGCAAAGCAGAAAACCCAAACCAAAATCAAATGTCTGGTCTGAATTTCATGTTAGCCAACTATTTCTGATCATCTGGACTGCCATAGAATGCTTTTGACTCTTCCTGACCACACAGCCTGTCCTGGGATGTGTTTGATGTATCCACAGTCACTCTATTGAAGAAACATAGTTTTCTGTCTCCCAGCACTGTTGGTTGAAAATAACTTTTGGGTTAGGGGTGTACCCACTTTCCCTTATCCATGATGCCATTGTGTCTAGTTTTAACTTCCATGCCATGAACATGCTGTCAGTATTTTGAGTTCATATATGAATGGGTATTGTTGTGTCTGGAAATCACTGTTTCCATGAAGTTGTCTACCACCTATGACTCTTAAAACCTTTCTGTCTCCCTTGAGACCTGAGGGGAAGGGTTTAATACAGATATCTAATTTAGGCTGAATGTTCAATGTCCCTCACTGTGCATGTCATTTGGTTTTAGGTTCCGGTCTTATTTGCTATTTCCTGAAAGGAGAGGTTCTCTGATGAGGTGTATACTGATCTGTGCCACACCAATATTTTATTAGCAGTCATTTTATTACTATGTTCATATAGAAGAATAATTGTAAAAAGTAAATAGGAGATCTATCTATCTTTAAGTTCCTGGCCTCATTATCAGTGTACATTTTCATTATATAAGATAAGAACTCTAGGGATAGTGCTACAGTTGTACCAAAGGTATTACTTTCAGTCAGGTCATTATTTTAGTCTCTAATTCCTCCCTGACTTGTGAATTTTTTCTCCTCTGATAGCATGGAGTATTTGTCAAAACTATGAATACTAGTCAGTAGGGGTGAAGCTCCCAGTGAACCCATATAAATGTATGATCTTTTAGGCTATAAGGACTTATTAACAAATGATGTTATTGGAGAGTAACCAATAGCATTGGCAAGTTTGAAATATTTGGGATACCTTTGTGACCCAATAGCCAATAGTTAAAAAAGGGAGAAAACCACTCCTAATAATGGGGTTTTTATTTGTAAGTATATGAAGTCTACTTGGGGTATTGTCCCTCCTTCATAGAATTAACTTAGTTTAAACTGTGTTTAGCAATTTCAACCAAATTATGGTTTTTCTTTTTTTATTAGGTACTCACATAATTAATTAAATTTTTACATTCTAATCTCTGTCTCCCTACCAGTCCTCTCTCATGAGTCCCTGCAATTTTGATGGGACTTTCATTGCATTTGTAGATTGCTTTGGGTAGGATGGCCATTTTCACTATGTTAAACCTGTGGTTCTATGAACATGAGAGTGGGAGGTCTTTCCATCTTCTTCAAGAAAGAAGTCCTTGTTGTATGGGTTTTTTCTTGCTTCATTAGAGTTACATCAATATAGTTTATATTATTTGTAGCTATTGTGAAAGGCACTGTTTTCTTAGCTTCTTTACAATCTGTATAATGGATTGTAATTGAGTTCTTTGAGGTAACTTTGCATTCAGCACTTGATTGAAGTTGTTATCACCTGTAGGACTACTCTGGTAGGATTTCAGGGATTGCTTATGTATCATCCTTGAAGAGTGATATCTTGACTTCTTTTCAATTTGTATTCCTTTGATCTCCTTTGTTGTCTCATGGCTCTAGCTAGAATTTCAGTACTATATTCAACAGATAGAGAGAGCATAGGCAGCCTTGCGCAGGAGTATGCTGTCCTTTATAGCTTTTCTAAAAATCTTTAGTGTGTTTTCCATTGCCATATTCCTTACTCCCTCCCTTCCATCCCCTATCAGAACTAATTCACCTACTCTAATTTTCCCTTTGTTTCTTTGAGTTAATGCACATGTCTGGCCGGTTTCTTCATATAAGAGTTCTACGCTAGTCATTGTGGTGAGATTCTTGATGTCATAGATGAATCTATTCTTGATTTACCTCTAAATAGTAGACATGCTCTGATTGACACTGACAAAGCGGCTATTCAATATATTCTGTGCCATGATAACCTGAAACGTCATTTTCACTGAAGTACTTTGATCTGATTTGTTTGTTTTTCTCAATCTGTTTCCTACACTTTATTATGTCAAATATACTATCTAGAAAGAACTAACATTTACAAAACTAAATGAAAACGTTTTCTCTTAAACTGATTCTGAGAAAGCCACATGAGCAGGCTAGTAAAGAACTTTCCATGGCTTCTGCATAAGCTCCTCCCTCCTGGTTCCTGTCCTGTTTGAATTACTATTCAGACTTCCTTCAATGACAGACTATAGTGTGTAACTGTAAGCTAAAAATAAACCTACTCCTATTTGCTGTTTTTGGTTTTTGGACTTTTGTAACAGTATAAGAACAGTTAATCAATACTTCATCCAAGAAATTCAAAGAAAGAAATATTGGGACTTGAATTAGTTACATTTTGTTGTTATTGTTGCTGTTGTTGCTGCTGCTGCTGCTGCTGTTGCTATTCTGGTATAGTACCTGAGGGAAATAGTTTAAGTCCAAAATGTATTCTGTTCAGTTTATGACAGTACAGTTTATCATGGGGGGAAGCACAAGAGATTTCCTGCTGGTACACTATACAAGTAGGGTTCTTCTCTTGTCAGACAAGACACAGGTGAACTCAATGCTTTCATGTAGAGTCCTACATCTGCCAGGTAAATACCTTTAAATTCTTTTTCCAATGTCTAATAGAGACAGCAAATCACTCACAAACTTTCAACCCAAACTTTATCTTGTTTACAATAAATGCAGGCATGGGGGAATGAAGCAGAGACTGAGAGAATGACCAATCAATAACATCATCTGAAGACCCACACTATGGGCAAGCACCAATCCCTGAAACTAATCCCTGAAACTAATCCCTGATGCTCTGTAATGCTTGCAGACAGGAACATGTTGTTGCCTGAGAGTCTCCACTATGGAAAACTGACTCAGAGAGACACCAACACCCACAGCCAAACAGTGAATGCAGCTTGTGAATTATTAAGGAAGCGTAGAGGAAGGATTGCAGGCCCTGAAGGGGATAGGAACTCAACAAAAGACCAACGGAGTCAACTAACCTGAATAATTGGGGTTTTCCGTATCTAAACCACTAACCAAAGAACATTACAGGAGCTGGACTAGGCCTCCCTAAACATATGTAGCAGAAGTGTAGCTTCGTCTTTCTCTGGGTCCTGAAGAGTTGGAGCAGAAGCTATCACAAAAGCTGTTGCTTGTCTGTATATGGGATATGTTCTAGCCAGGCTCCCTTGTCTGGCCTCAGTGAGGGAGGAATCACCTAGCCTCACAGAGACTTGAAGTGCTAGAGTTAGTGGATAACCAGGGGCAAGGAGCATGTGCTCAGTGGAGAAGGGGAGGGTAGTACATAGAAGGGTTGTGGGAGTGAGTAACCAGGAAAGGGACGGTCAGTAGAATGTAAAGGGAATAAGTAAAAAGTAAAATAAATTTAAAAAAATTCTAAACTGTCCTAAATATTGTCATAGGCAAGAAACAGGTGCTGAATACATAAACTTTTCAGCATCAACCTTCAAAACATTAGCAGGAATAGGAAATTAAATATTTATAATATGACATTATGAAGATTATGAATATATGTATATATAGGTGTATATACAAATGTATTATAAATATACATTTTTGCACCTGAATTCTAGTGTTAACATGGGCAACTGAGTGGAAACAATGTGTATTCCTCGATTTCAGAGGAATGACATATAGCTGTATATTGCTTGTCATATTCACACAATTAATAGTACAGAATGGCAAGTATAAAAGTATACTTTTGCTCAAAAACAAGTGGATACTACATCAATCATGTTATGGGGGCCCACATCAATAGCAACACATCTATCTATTTTGGAAGTATATTTAATATGTAATGGAAGTAATATTTACATTCTGAATTTTTTTCTTTAAGCCCATATATCTAACATTTTGCTATACCCAGGAATTCAATACATTATAAAGGATAATCACTCACAATGGTGAAGGCAATCATATTTATTCAGTCTGTTAAATTAATTGCCAATTACACCCATAAATGTGGTCAAAATGAAATATTTCTGGTTTTCCACATGTCCTTTCCTTCAGTTAAGATGGCACATAAAGTAAACTGTCACAGTTAATCATAAAGATTTAATGTAGAATGACATTTTGAGCATGGGAGTAAAGCCTATCAAAGTGATTACAAATAATAATTTCTTCATTTTTTATTTCTAAGGTCATTTTACTTATAAAATACATTGTTATTTTTTAATTCAAGTTTGATATATAATTAACACTATCAAGTAAGTAAGCTATAAAACAAACATGCTACTTGAGAAACTTACATAAAATATTTTAGAGGGGTTGAAATATTTGACTATGATAGGAGAGAGGCTAAGTAGCCATTGGTCATGAGTAGTAGGACTGTATATATTTTTAAACAACCTACAAAAATTGCAATTAAATTGTATTGACTGCCATGATGCCAATAGTCCATGAAAGGCAAACGTGTAAGCACAAGCACCACAAGATTAGAGACAGTGACACAGTGATGCAGAACACATAGAAAGAGGCAACAGTATTCCGTTGACTAGAAACAACTGTCAGTATTAAGCAGAGAGATGGAAAAACGAGCAATGATTCCATGTTCTTATCTGGCAGAGCCAGGTTAGAAAATGATAATTTTCCTTTCTAATACAGCAATCTCATTTTCTGAAATACATTTCCAAATATATATTTTTTATCTACTTGGATTGTTTTTCCTAATTGATATAAACAGTGATCTTCATGATCACATTTACATTGTTGTCTTTTTATACCTTCATCTAATTGATGAAATATACAGTCATTGGGCTTTCACAATAGCTGAGCAAATGAAGCTGCCAAAGGATCTGAATTTATCCCAGGTATTTGTAGATTGTTTATAATTGCTCTATAGCCCTAAAATATTTTAGTTTTTCTTGCAGCTTTAGAAGCATCCAAGTTAATATTTTTATTATAATATTTTCTATTTAGGATGATTATGTTTCCTAATAATAAACTGTTTTATACCAGACCACCTTCACATTGTTTCTTTCAGAAAGCCCTTTGCAAAACATTGGGAACCTCTTCTAAGTTTAACACTCCTCTTCAAGCAAACTGGTAACTTCCTTTGACTTATACTCTAACCACGCTTTTTACTATACAAAATATTCTATGTCTTAATTGCTAAAATATATGTATATTCTTGTTAAAATGCTTGACTCATTATGACAATTACATGATTTGATTACTGTATGTCACAAGACAAACATCTGCTACATAACAGATACTTATTTATAATTTCAACATATTAATAGGCCTAAATATAATAAATATGTTTGTTTGTTATAAGCTATTTATAACACTAAAGGCTACTTAAAATAGTAAATGGTTTCTATTCTATGCCTCTTAGGTATATCCTAATGATTCTTACTAAAATCAAATAAGTAATGTTAACCAGAATTCAGAGAATCTTAGAAATAACTGTGATTTTGACAGGCACGGGAAGGAAAAGAATAAAGTTAAAAGAAAAATAAAATCACAGTCAAGTAATTATTCTAGTCAATTAATTGGTACATATCAAATGCATGAATTATCTCTTAATGAAATTCTATTCATTATGCTCATCATTAGAATTTTCTTTAATCCTAAAGGACATTAGCCCAACATTCTCTTTCTTTTGCATTTTTTACACAGTCTCCTCATATCATGCCCAGAAGGTCACCGAGTTAATTAGCTGTTGAATCCTTAAAGTAGTTAATTCTATCATATAAGTTATCTGATTTTCAAATTTGAAACTTCTTTGGTCAAGGTTTTATGATTAGCATGACCTCCAGTCAAGAACTTGTTTCTCAGCACTGGGATGGCACACTTTTCAGTTATCAGTAAAACTGTTAACAATGATATAACCAACTGAACCCAACAATATTTACCAAAGGCAGAGAGAACAACATTCCATGTGTATTTCCAAGGTAGTATCACTTGTACTCTATATCAAGAATTGGAAAACAAACTTTTATAATAACAAATTTAACCAGGTTTTCTAAAGGTCCTAGTGTTTGTAAAAATGCAAGTGACTAACTTTGGACTGATCCTTTACCTTCTAAATACAACCTGTTTGCAAGCATAACAGTGTATCATTAATAATATTAGGGGTTGGTGCTTGACCATGGGATGCATTTCTCATTGGGAAGATTATTGCTCGACCATTCCCACAACTCTGTGTAAAACCCTGTCTCTGTCTTTCTTGTAGGCAGGATAAAAGTTTTTGGGGTGGTTTGGGGTCCATGCCTGACTATAGGAGGAACCTCTTCTGGTGCCATATCACTGTTATAGTTGTAGATTTCCATTAATTCTCATGACATTTTGCCATCTCCCCTGTTTAGACAGATGTAAAGACCCACAGCCAAATATTGGATGGAGTTTGAAGACTTTTATGGAAGAGTTGTGGGAATGATTGAGGTCCCTGAAAGGGCTACGAACTCTACAGAAGACCAACAGAATCAACTAACATGGATCTTTGGAGACTCTCAGAGATTGAGCCACCAACTAAAGAGAATACACTGGCTGGACGTAGGCCCTCACACATGCATAACACTTTTGCAGCTCAGTCTTCATGTGGGTCCAAAACAATTGGAGTTATCCCTAAGCTGTTGTCTATCTTTGAAATAGGTTCTTCTAGCAGGGATCCCTTCTCTGGCTTCATGTAGAGAGTTAAGGGTCCCTGCCCCCTGTTTGCTTTCATTGGTAAATAAAGTTGCCGGCCACCAATGGTTGGGAAGAGAATCAGAGAAAGGACCTTTAAGATTTCTAATCAAGAAACACAAGAGAAGGAAGAAGACACCATAGCTATGACAAGGAAGGAGAATATCCAAGTCTAAGAAGTATAGGAATGAGATAGACAGACTGCCACCATGTAATGTTCAGGGATTGGGTAGGGTAATAACAGTGATACAATATAGATTTTAGTAATAATTTGAGATTATTGGAGGGGAGGTTTTAGCACTGTAAAAGTTTGGGCGCTTAGCCCAGCCACTGAGCTGTTTAAGACATATTAAAATAAAAGTCTGAATGTGTGTGTGTGTGTGTGTGTGTGTGTGTGTGTGTGTGTGTGTCTTTCTTTTGAGAATTCAGAATATTGGGGCATGTACAAGGAAAGTGTGTGCTGCCACCTGGGAGACTAGAGCATATTAATCAAGCAATGCTACAGGAGGAGAAGGGAAAGGGGAATGAAGGGAGGGGTTTTTAGGTGGAGAGAGACAGAATCAGAAGTTAAAGTGAATAAATTTAAAAAAAAAAAAGAAAGGGCTACTGTGGATAATAAAAATGAACAAACAAATATAGCTTGTTGACTTTTTTATAATATACAAAGCTGTTTAATCCCTACTTATTTGTTTGAAACATGCATTATAATCATTGTGAAAATCCAGGTTCTGAAACTAGTCATTCCTTACTATTAGCAATAAGGAGTCAAATAATATTTCAAGTAGGAACTCTGACTAATTTTATTGCATGGAGTGTAAATTCAAGACAGGTATTCCGGTAACAGGAAGCAAGTGACTACCGATGTCCACAAGAAATAGAAGGTACAAACTGTATATAATGAGAGGAGGTAGCCAATTATTAAAACTCCAGCAGATTTTATTGACTATTACAGTATTTCAAAGCCTTGGTTCTGAACTTTCCTATTTGGAAGTCAGACCACATATTCTTAAATATACATCATTTTTAAACAATATTCTTTATTGGATAGTGCTCAAGAGTACTGAAACATACAACAGAAGTTTTGATTTTTTTTCCTTTGAAATAAATTAATAACTGACAATATTGTCTTTCAAGATACCAGATTTAATAGAACCATTATTATCATAACTCATTAAATTCTATCCTCTTGAGATCTTCTGCACAAGTGGTTTTCAGATTGAGTCCCTCTCAACACCAGGCTCCCAGAATTAGGTAATGAATCCACTCTGTAGGGAGTAAGAGAAACATGGAGTAGTTAGGGTTGTTGACTTCAGAGTCTAATTTCTATCAGTTCCTTCGTTTTCAAGTATAGTTGATAAAATTTCTGAAAGTTGTTACTCAATGATATAATTATTGCTAATCTTTAATTATCATTAGAATACTCAGTATGAGATAAAAATTATTCAAACATTGCTACATTTCAGAGCAGTATGTTACATTAGAAGAATTATCATTTTTTGCAGTTTGACCCCAAGAAATTTAAAGAGACATATAGAAGTATCTCCTAAACATTTCCTATGAAAACACATAATGGTAACAGAGGTTGAACATGGGAAAGCAGTTGATTCTATTTTATTTCACAAATTCATGCTTTCAGTGGCATTTGATCAGTGTATTCACAGTGATGTGACTTTCTTTTTGGTAGCTAGGCACTTTAGAGTGAGATGGATCAATCTTCTTTTTTGTTGAAAACTCTAATGAGTAAGCCACCTGTATGTTTGTGGTACCCGACAGAACATATTATTGATATTTATAAACACTATTTTTCTTTTTTGTAATAAAATGCTTTTTATTGGATTTTTTACAATTTATATTTCTAATGTCATTCCCTTTCCCTGTTTCCCAGACATAAGCCCCCTATCCTATCCTCCTCCCCTTCTTCTATAAGGGTGTTCCCCTCTCCATCCACAACCCCTTCCCAGCCCCCAACATTCCCCTACACTGGGGGTCCAACCTAGGCAGGACCAAGGGCTTCTCCTTCCTTTGGTGCCAAACAAGGCCATCCTCTGCTACAAATGCAGCTGGAGCCATGGGACAGTCCATGTATAATCTTTGCTGAGAGAGCAGATCTCTCTTTTCCCAGATCCAGCTGAAAGAAAACAGCTCTACAGGAGTGCTGACACACAGGCCTACAGGTGGATCAAGCCACTGTCAGAGACAGCAACACAAGCTAACACCAGAGACAACTTGATGGCAAGAGACAAGCACAGGAATCTAAGTCATAAGAAACCAAGTCTGCTTGGCATCATCACAGCCCAGCTATCCCACCAAAACAAATATTGGATATCCAAACACACTGGGAAAGCAAGATTTGGATATAAAATCACATTTTATGATGATGATGGAGGACTTTAAGAAGGACATAAATAACTCCCTTAAAGAAACAAAGGACAACACAAGTAAACAAGTAGAAGCCCTTGAAAAGGAAACATAAAATTCCCTTAAAGAAATACAGGAAAACACAACCAAACAGGTGAAGGAATTAAACAAAAACCATTCAGGATTTAAAAGTGGAAATAGAAACAATAAACAAAGCACAAAGGGAGACAACCCTGGAGATAGAAAACCTAGGGAAGAGACCGGGAGTCATAGATACAAGCATCACCAACAGAATATAAGAGGTAGAAGAAAGAATTTCAGGGGCAGAAGAGACCATAGAAAACAACAACACAACTGTTAAAAATAATGTAAAACGCAAAAAGGCCCTATACCAAAACATCTAGGAAATCCAGGACACAGTGAGAAGATCAAACCTAAGGATAATAGGTATAGAAGAGAGTGAAGACTCCCAACTTAAAGGGCCAGTAAATATCTTCAACAAAATTGTAGAAGAAAACTTCCCTAACCTAATGAAAGAGATGCCCATAAACATACAAGACGCATATAAAACTCCAAATAGATTGGACCAGAAGACAAATTCCTCCTGTCACATAATAGTCAAAACACCAAATGCACAAAACAAAGAAAGAATATTAAAAAGAGTAAGGGGAAAAGGTCAAGTAACATATAAAGGCAAACCTATAAGAATTACAGCAGAGTAAACGCTATTTTTCTTTACAAGACTGTGATATATAACCCTTTACTCCCATTTCAATGAGTCTATCTTCCTCTTTCATTGAAAAACTTTACCCTTTCTCAGACTTAAAACCATTGTTTCTTTGCTATTAATGCTTATTTATACTAAATGCAAGGAAGTTATTTTGCCATGTCTGACTAAAGGACACACTTAGAAGAATTTTTGAGGCAAGTGAGAGTATTATAACTGAAATAAAAACTCAGCTTCCACAGGTTGCTGACTATATATGGAAGTCATATATATATGAAATAAGAGTTAAGACTTGAACTGCATATTCTCATTTAGATTCATGATACATCATTGCTTTATTCTTTAAAACAGTATTAAAAATATACTATACCATGTATTTTCAACTGCTATGATAAATTTATGGGCAATTTTATCTAAGGTCTTCTACAAAAAGTCATGTATGTAATAACCGTAGATTACTGGTTTTCTTTATCTTCTTTCTTTCTCTCCTCTCTATCTCTGATTCTGGCTATATTTCATGCTCTTACTTTCTTTTCTGACTCAGGTGAGAGTAAATAGAAAAAAGTACACATGACAAAAAAAACAATTACTAAGCAATAATTCATAATATTTTAAGATAAGTTTTTTTTAATGGCACACTTTATGACACACCATTGTACCCAATCTTCCTTACTTTTACTCTGAGACACACACACACACACACACACACACACACACACATACACACACACACACACAAACACACACACTAATCATTTGGTTTGGCTTAATAGTAAATGCAACTAAGGCTATTTGAAAAAGATACAGTGAAACATAGTATTTATAAACTTACTGTAAAATATGCAGTATGTATGTTCAATTATATGTGTATATGTATTAGAGATATATCACATTGGATGCTAATACTTATCAAAGGAGCATAAAAAATATAATATCCCTTAATGTTGTTGGTCAAAGGGTGATAAAATTCTCCTTTTTATTTTTATTAGATATTTTATGTATTTACATTTCAAATGTTATTCCCTCCCCCCTCCTAAACCCTCTCCTTCTTCCTCCTGCTTCTTTGAAGCTGCTCCCACTCCCACGCACCCACCCCTACCTCAACACCCTGGCATTCCCATACACTGGGGCAATGAGCCTTCACAGGACTCAGGGCTTTTCCTCCCATTGATGCTAAACAATGCTATCCTCTGCTACATATGCAGCTGGAACCATACCTGTTGCTACTAAAATTGCTTTAGATTACTTCTCAGAACGTGGAAGTAAGATCCTATTGCTAAAGATGAGATAATTTATATACAGGACTTCAAAAACTGAGCTTAAATTGATTGTAAAGCCCCTTCTGTAATGTGGGTCTGAGAACACAAAAGTCATCTGTGCAAGTTGCAAGGCAGAAACACCATCAATAGTTTTATGAAACTAAAGCCTAGAAATCCCAATTGTGATAGGATCAACAAGACATCTCCAGAAGAGTATGAGTGACATTTTTATCCATCTTAGGAGTAATTAGTGTCTGTTTAAGCTTAAGTAGGGCATACTTAAGAAAATAATATTTAAACTGGAAATTTACCCAATTGTCTATGACATCACTATCTAAAACCCTGAGGAGAGAACTGTTTACTACAATGCTTTTCCTAAACTAGTAATATTTCTAATTATATTCTAAATACATTAAAAAAACACACACAGAGAAGTTTAATGTTCCCCTCTCATTTTTGGTAGCTTTCTGTTATAACATATGGAGAGGATAAAATTTATTCATAACTAGCTATGATGTAGAGTATATGTGACTATGATCTGCCCATATCGAGTTGATATATCTCCAATAGAACCTTTTTAGCATCAAGAATGAATTGCTAGAGGCCCAAAACTATTGTTATGTCTCCTAGATATTTTCAGGTAAAAATACTTATGGACTCTTAGCTATATGGTTAGATGAAATCTCAATAAAACTAGAGTTATGACTATACAAGTTGAGTTGAAAACAAAAATCACGCTGTTTCAGCCATACATGGAGAGTTACTAGAATTCAATGAGTGATTAAAGAGGGAGAATTGGTTTCTGCCAGCACATGCTATACAGAAGGCATCAAATTTCAAGTGGTTAGCTCTGGGCACCGGTACACAGTCAAAAAGTTAAACATATTCAGCAAATCTATATATGTAATTATATTAAAGGTGAAATCATGAACATAGCAGTGGGCACAGGAGGAGCTTCATTAAAGAGGAGGAAGTGATAAGTATTCAATTCTCACATAGGAATCTCACTAAACCTTCAATAAACAGCTCAGGAATAGATAAATAAATGTAACTACTCAGTGCAATATAAATATTTTGAATAAATCTATATGAGGTTAAAATTATGTATAATATAAAATTATATATAACTTTATATATACAATATGTATATTTGTTCACCAATATGTTATTACCATTAAGAAAGGGTTATTCAAATTGCCTTATTTTCTCTTTTGAGTGAATGCTTTGAAAATTTTTGCAGCATTTACGCACAGTTTTCTTAACTCATTTTTCATGAATATGTGGTTATGGAAAGACAGCTTTTTGGCTTGAGAAGGAACATGATTTGTTTCTTGTTCTCCAGCCACTTGCTCTTTTAATAGATTTACACTTGCAGGTTTTATGATCTTCTAACCACAAGTCAGCTGTTTAAAATAACAGGCCCCAACTCTTCATTCTCTGAGAAAGCTAAAAGCTTTCGGTAAGTAAGAGACACATTAGTCTACATTACCTTTACCTCCCATTTAAAAAGAACAAAAATTAAAATACTCTAGCCTCTATACATCATGTCCACACATAATATTTGAGCTATATCCATTCCTATAGGCATTGCCCAACTTATATTAGAAGGAAATTGAGAAGGCATCTGATTCAACACACTATACATTGAAATGTAGTTTTCTTAAAAATGCATCTGTTATTTCTTTGCTCATTTCAAAAATTTTACCTTATTTTATTCATGAAATTGTCTGTGTCCCCAAAACTATTTTATTAAAACGAGTCATTTGAGCCAACATTTTGAAATATTATTTTAAAACACTATATGTTTAGCTGCTATTCTTTAAACCATCATTCATAGTCCTATTGCAATATAGAAATATCAAGGAAAACTTGAGAAAATGTCTACACTGTTACAACTCCATTAGAGTGCAGTAGAAAACTAGCTACCCTAGACCCTTATTTAGCCATTACAACCTTTTCCTATTTTGGTACACTGCATAAACTTCTACTCATAAAGAACTATTCCATGAAGGTGATATGTTCCAGACTGCTTATTTGTGAAGCACGATTGCCATCAAACATCCGTGTTCCATCAGTGCACTGAAAATATTGAGTGAGACCAGAACATACAAAAAGCAAATAGGACACCTGACAATCTGTCAAGTGAGTTACCTATTTTATGCTGATAGAAATTGAATTCTCAAAGACAAAATGTAATTTCTAAATGTCACCCAGATTTCCATTTGACACATGTATGCCACCTGCTTCTGATGAAAATTGAAAGACAGTTTGTAAAACTGGTCAAGAATTATCAAATCAATCAAATCCACTGTCTTGCATCATTTGAAGCCTACAAAAAAGAATCTCACCATCTTGTTTGACTTCACATAGTTTTCTCTCCCCTTAACCCTGAGTAGCCTTGTGTTTTGTTGTTTCAATCTCTCCATATACACAATAATTGATTGAGAAGATCACATACAAAACCTATATGGTTTAAAGTATTTCTGAAAGAGACTTTCCTTTATGTTCATTCCAGACTTTCTATCCCCATTTGTATTTTATTTTCAAGTACTTTTAAAATGTTGGTCTCAAAGGAGAGCAGTTCTCCATGTTGTCTACTTTGTCTTCATTTTCTCTTGTTTTGCTGATAATGAAGTATAATTTTGGCTTACTAGAATCAGATATTTTTTATGGATCTAATGAATGTTCTGGAAACAGTATCATGAGTGAGGCATACACAGTTTATGAAAAGAACAATTTTGATACCATTGTCTCCTAGAAAAAGGTTACCTTGGAATTTAAGTTATCCCTTCAGCCATGTGTGAATTATACACAACCATGGGCTTATTATATTTTGCATTACTAACAATGATATATTTAATCATACTTTAAATTGCTTTATTAAGATTTTTATCTTAACTTCCAAAGCTTTTTCCCCTTTCCAGCTATTTATAAGGTGCTTGAGGATTGAAGGAATTTATGAAAAATATTAATAGCAATATCACATTATTACCTGAGAAGCTTTGAAAGACATATTTTTGAAGGATTTATTATGACAAGATATGAATTATTCCAATAAGAGTTGACAAAAAAAGAACCAAAGTGACTAGAATGCAGTTTTAGAATACCCAGTTTTCCAATTATAAGCATTAATATTTTTTCCCACAAAAATGTAATTGTAGACTATAGAATAGCTCATTCAACTGATGTTATAAAAATATAAGCAAACTACTAACATTTTATTAAGTCTTTTGCAATCAACTATTTTACTAAGAATTTCTAAAGTAATTTCTCTCTCTCTCTCTCTCTCACACACACACACACACACACACACAGGTGTGCACAATCATAAATATCTGATGACAATTAATTTGCTACTTTGCCAAATGTCCCAAACTATGAAAGCAGCTTTATTTCCTCTTTCTGTTATATTTAGAAACTAATTAAATTGAATTGTTCTCAAAGACTAGTTTTATATACATAATTAATGAGTGTTTTTGACCATTTTTACCTTCAGGTAAATTTCTGCTCTAAAGCTTAGGGATACTTATATCTTATTTGTAGCTTAATGTTTAAGGAAGAAATCAATTAAGATTAATGAAGCCCCAGGTATTGTGGCAGTATGTTAATTTACCAGAGACAAATAATTCTTGTCTATTTCAAACTATGTTTTACTTAACTAAAGTTCTAGGAATTGAGATAAAATAAAATTGTTAAATGTGCACAAAATTCAGTGTCACATATGTTAAAATAAGTAAAATACTAGTGTAGTAAAATCTATAAAAGTAATGGACATTTAAATGCAAATTATGTTTGGAAACAGCTTGTTTTAATAAATTCAGAAATGAATAGCATTGCATTTCTTACAATAATTTCATGTACATTAGTTTAAATCTAAAATAAGTACTTTGCCAATTGTTTCATATGGTGACATCATCAGTGCTGCACAGACAAAATGTTGTACAGAAGTTCTGGCTGTCTTTTGTAGTACATGTTTGGGTCAAATTATCAATGTAAAAGTCAAAGCACCTCAGATATAATAAGAGTAAGATAGACCTGAAAGTGATGCAGCCATTTTAAATTATCTTTACAGAAAATATTGGTGATAACTGACAAATGTTTACCATAACTTACTTTCATTACTGATTGCCCATTTTCAGATAAAAGTAGTTCATTATTTCTAATCCTCCCTTCTTGTTCTGCCAGTTGTCTTTCCTTTCATAGTTCCTATATTATTAGGCAAAGGCAGTACATTATTATTTGGATGGTGTCTTAAATAAACAGTTCAATTAGTAAGATTATTTTCCTGTCCATGATAAATCTTGAAGTTTAGCAATTATGAGAATTAATTCTTTTCTTTTACTTTAAATATTTTTAGATTTATTTACAGATTTTATATGTTTGAATTTTTTTAATTTTTTGATATTTTCTCTATCTACATTTCAAATGTTATTCCTCTTCCTATTTTCCCCTCCAGAACTCCCCTATCTCATTCCCCTAGCCCCTGCTTCCACGAGGATGCTACCCTACCCATTCACCCAGTCCCTCCCACCTCCCTGCCTTGGAATTCCCCTACATTAGGGTATCAAGCCTTCTCAGGACCAAGAGCCTCTCCTATTTATGTCCAACAAGGCCATTCTCTGCTACATATGCAGTTGGAGCCATGCTTCAGTCCATGTGTACTCTTTGGTGGGTGGTTTTGTCCCTGGGAGCTCTGTGGAGTCTGGTTAGTTGATATTGTAGTTCTTTTTATGGGGTTGCAAATCCTCTCAGCTACCTCAATCTTTTCTCTAACTCCTCCATGGGGACCCTGTAAGCAGTCCAGTTGTTGGCCGCAAGCATCTCCCTCTGTATTTGTCAGGTTCTGGCAAAGCCTCTCAGGAGACAGTTATATCAAATTTCTGTCAGCATTCCCTTCGGCAATATCAAGTTTCTTGGCATCCCCAGTAGTGACTGTGTTTGGTGACTGCATGTGGGATTGATACACATGTGTGGCAGGCTCTGGATGGCCTTTCTTTAGTCTCTGCTCCACACATTGTCTTTGTATTTACTGCTGTATTTTGTTCCCCCTTCTAAGAAGAACTGAAACATCCACATTTTGGTCTTTCTTCTTCTTGGGCTTCATGTGGTCTGTAATTATATCTTGGGTATTCCAAGTTTTGGATGACTATGCACTTTTTAGTGAGTGCACATCATGTTTTGTTTTTTGTGATTGGATTACCTCACTCCGAATGATATTCTCTAGTTCCATCCATTTGCTTATGAATTTCATGAAGTCATTGTTTTTAATAGATGAGTAAATATAAATAGTTGAGTAAATCTATTGTATAGATGTACCACATATTCTGTATTCATTTCTCTGTTGAAGGACATTTGTGTTCTATCCAGCTTCTGAAGTTAAGGACCCTGTGAGCCACCTTGAGGGTGCTGCTAACCAGAGTCCACCCTCCATCCATGCCTACTGTCTTCTACATGTATTCTTTGTTCATTTTGAAAGTTGGATTATTTATATTTTCATTGTTGAGCTGAAAGACTTATAAATCTCAGCTATATCAAAACTCTATAAAATATGATTCACAAACATTTTCTTCAAATAAATAAATAAATAAATAAATAAATAAATAAGGCTGCTATGAACATGGTGGAGCATGTAACATTGTTATAAAGTTGGAGCATCTTTTGGGCCTATGTCCAGGACTGGTATTGCTCAGTCCTCATGTAGTACTGTGTCCAATTTTCTGAGGAACTGCCAGACTGATTTTCAGAGTTCTTATATTAACTAGCTTGTAATCCAACCAACAGTGGAGGAGTGTTCCTCTTTCTCCACATCTTCCTCAGCTTCTGCTGTCACTTGAGTTTTTGATCTGAGCCATTCTGCTGGCGTAGGGTTAATCTCAGGGTTGTTTTGATTTGCATTTCTCTGATGTCTAAGTATGTTGAACATTTCTTTAGGTGCTTCACTACCATTAGATATTCCTCTGTTGAGAATTCTTTGTTTAGTTCTGTACCCCATTTTTAATAGGGCTACTGGATTTTGTTCTTGCAGGGTCAAAGATGGAACAAAGACTGGAGGAATGGTTAACCAATAACCAGTCCAACTTGAAACCTAACCCATGGGCAAACATCAATCCCTTATATCTACATCCAAGCACTGTCCGAAGGTCAAGGATTCTTATGGCAGAGTTGGGTGAAGGATTGAAGAACCTAAATGGGATAGGAACTCCACAGGAAGACCAACAAAGTTGAGTAACCTGAACCTCTGGGAGCTCACAGAGACTTAACTACCAACCAAAGAACACATATGAGGTCTTTCCACAAAATAGTAGAAATGCATCTCAGTCTCCTTGTGGAGCAGAAGTTCTCCCTAAAGGTACAGCCTGACTATGGTGGCACTTCTATAACCAGGACTGACTTGACTATGTTCAGTGATCAGAGAAGGTCTCTAGAAGGAGCTAAGCAGTAGGGGCCAGGTTTGATGTAAATAAATAAAATATTTTAAAAATTTAAAATAAATTATGAAAAGATTAAGTTGGATGATCTCAAGTACTGTTTTGTTACAATAACTTTTTTTTTTGAACCACTCAAAATTTATTTTTCACTTGACGATTCATCTTAACATTTGTTGAACAACTCAATTCTGACTCAGAGCAATGGCTTTCCTTTTGAATTCAAGAAAGAAAAGGGGTGCTCTATGGAGTGCTAAATGGTGGGTGTTGTGTGGCATGTGCTTACAGCTCTAGAAACTGCAAAGTCAGAGACTTAAGATCACCTGAATAAAGAAGTCTATGGCCACACTGAACACATAACAAGACCCTGATTTTTTTTATTATTATTACTTTTTTTTTATTAACTTAATTATTTCTTATTTACATTTCGAGTGTTATTCCCTTTCCCGGTTTCCGGGCCAATATCCCCCTAACCCCTTGCTTCTTTATGGGTGTTCCCCTCCCCATCCTCCCCCCATTGCTGCCCTCCCCCCAACAATCTAGTTCACTGGGGGGTCAGTCTTAGCAGGACCAAGGGCTTCCCCTTCCACTGGTGATCTTACTAACATATTCATTGCTACCTATGAGGTCAGAGTCCAGGGTCAGTCCACGTATAGTGTTTAGGTAGTGGCTTAGTCCCTGGGAGCTCTGGCTGCTTGGCATTGTTGTTCATATGGTGTCTGGAGCCCCTTCAAGCTCTTCCAGTTCTTTCTCTGATTCCTTCAACGGGGGTCCTATTCTCAGTTCAGTGGTTTGCTGCTGGCATTCGCCTATGTGTTGGCTGTATTCTGGCTGTGTCTCTCAGGAGAGATCTACATCCAGCTCGTGTCGGTCTGCACTTCTTAGCTTCATCCATCTTGCCTAATTGGGTGGCTGTATATGAATGGGCCACATAAAGGGCAGGCTCTGAATGGGGATTCCTTCAGTCTCTGTTTTAATCTTTGCCTCTCTCTTCCCTGCCAAGGGTATTCTTGTTCCCCTTTTGAAGAAGGAGTGAAGCATTCACATTTTGATCATCCGTCTTGAGTTTCATTTGTTCTAGGCATCTAGGGTAATTCAAGCATTTGGGCTAATAGCCACTTACAATGAGTGCATACCATGTGTGTTTTTCTGTGATTGGATTACCTCACTCAGGATGATATTTTCCAGTTCCAAACATTTGCCTATGAATTTCATAAAGGCACAGCTGAGTAATATTCCATTGTGTAGATGTACCACATTTTCTGTAACCATTCCTCTGTTGAAGGGCATCTGGGTTTTTTCCAGGTTCTGGCTATTATAAATAAGTCTGCTATGAACATAATGGAGCACATGTCTATTTTATATTTTGGGGCATCTTTTGGGTATATGCCCAAGAGAGCTTTAGCTGTATCCTCATGTAGTTCTATATCCAATTTTCTGAGGAACCTTCAGACTGATTTCCAGAATGGTTTTACCAGTCTGCAATCCCACCAACAATGGAGGAGTGTTCCTCTTTCTCCACATCCTTGCCAGCATTTGTTGTCACCTGAGTTTTTTATCTTAGCCATTCTCACTGGTGTGAGGTGAAATCTCAGGGTTGTTTTGATTTACATTTCCCTTATGACTAAAGATGTTGAACATTTCTTTAGGTGTTTCTCAGCCATTCGGCATTCCTCAGCTGTGAATTCTTTGTTTAGCTATGAACCCCATTTTTTAACAGGGTTATTTGTCTCCCTGCGGTCTAATTTCTTGAGTTCTTTGTGTATTTTGGATATAAGATCTCTATCTGTTGTAAGATTGGTAAAGATCTTTTCCAATCTGTTGGTTGCCGTTTTGTCTTAACCACAGTGTCCTTTGCCTTACAGAAGCTTTGAAGTTTTATGAGATCCCATTTGTCAATTCTTGATCTTACAGCATAAGCCATTGGTGTTTTGTTCAGGAAATTTTTTCCAGTGCCCATGTGTTTGAGATGCTTCCCTAGTTTTTCTTCTATTAGTTTGAGTGTATCTGGTTTGATGTGGAGGTCCTTGATCCACTTGGACTTAAGCTTTGTACAGGGTGATAAGCATGGATCGATTTGCATTTTTCTACATGTTGACCTCCAGTTGAACGACCACAATTTGCTGAAAATGCTATCCTTTTTCCATTAGATGGTTTTGTATCCTTTGTCAAAAATCAAGTGACCATATGTGTGTGGGTTCATTTCTGGGTCTTCAATTCTGTTCCATTGGTCTGTCTGTCTGTGTCTGTACCAATACCATGCAGTTTTTATCACTATTGCTCTGTAATACTGCTTGAGTTCAGGGATAGTGATTCCCCCTGAAGTCCTTTTATTGTTCAGACTAGTTTTAGCTATCCTGAGTTTTTTGTTATTCCAGATGAATTTGCAAATTGTTCTGTCCAACTCTTTGAAGAATTGGTTTGGTATTTTGATGGGGATTCCATTGAATCTGTAGATCACTTTTGGTAAAATGGCCATTATTACTATATTAATCCTGCCAATCCATGAACATGGGAGATCTTTCCATCTTCTGAGGTCTTCTTCAATTTCTCTCTTCAGAGTCTTGAAATTCTTAGTGTACAGATCTTTTCTTGCTTGGTTAAAATCACACTGAGGTACTTTATATTATTTGGGTCTATTATGAAGGGTGTCATTTCCCTAATTTCTTTCTCGGCTTGTTTCTCTTTTGTGTAGAGAAAGGCTACTGATTTATCTGAGTTAATTTTATACCCAGCCACTTTGCTGAAGTTGTTTATCAGCTTTAGTAGTTGTCTGGTGGAACTTTTGGGATCACTTAAATATACTATCATATCATCTGCAAATAGTGATATTTTGCCTTCTTCTTTTCCAATCTGTATCCCTTTGATCTCCTTTTGTTGTCTGATTGCTCTGGAGAGAAGTTCAAGAACTATATTGAATAAGTAGTGAGAGAGTGGGCAGCCTTGTTTAGTCCCTGATTTTTATGGGATTGCTTCAAGTTTCTCTCCATTTAGTTTAATGTTAGCAACTGGTTTGCTGTATATAGCTTTTATTATGTTTAGGTATCGGCCTTGAATTCCTATTCTTTCCAGGACTTTTATCATTAAGGGGTGTTGAATTTTGTCAAATGCTTTCTCAGCATCTAATGAAATGATCATGTGGTTCTGTTCTTTCAGTTTGTTTATATAGTGGATCACGTTGATGGCTTTCCACATATTAAACCATCCCTGCATGCCAGGGATGAAACCTACTTGATCATGGTGGATGATTGTTTTGATGTGCTCTTGGATTCGGTTTGCCAGAATTTTATTGAGTATTTTCACATCGATATTCATAAGGGAAATTGGTCTGAAGTTCTCTTTCTTTGTTGGGTCTCTGTGTGGTTTAGGTATAAGAGTAATTGTGGCTTCATAGAAGGAATTCGGTAGTGCTCCATCTGTTTCAATTTTGTGGAATAGTTTGGATAATATTGGTATGAGGTCTTCTATGAAGGTCTGATAGAATTCTGCACTAAACATGTCTGGACCTGGGCTCTTTTTGGTTGGGAGACCTTTATTGACTGCTTCTATTTCCTAGGAGTTATGGGGTTGTTTAACTGGTTTATCCGTTCCTGATTTAACTTCGGTACCTGGTATCTGTCTAGTAAATTGTCCATTTCTTGCAGATTCTCAAGTTTTGTTGAATATAGGCTTTTATATTAATATCTGATGATTTTTTGAATTTCCTTAGAATCTGTAGTTATGTCTCCCTTTTCATTTCTGATTTTGTTAATTTGGACACACTCTCTGTGTCCTCTCATTAGTCTGGCTAAGGGTTTATCTATCTTGTTGATTTTCTCAAAGAACCAACTTTTGGTTCTGTTGATTCTTTCTATGGTCCTTTTTGTTTCTACTTGGCTGATTTCAGGTGTGAGTTTGATTATTTCCTGCCTTCTACTCCTCCTGGGTGTATTTGTTTCTTTGGTTCTAGAGCTTTTAGGTGTGCTGTCAAGCTGGTGACATATGCTCTTTCCTGTTTCATTCTGCAGGCACTCAGAGCTATGAGTTTTCCCCTTAGCACAGCTTTCACTGTGTCCCGTAAGTTTGGGTATGTTGTACTTTCATTTTCATTAAATTCTAAGAAGTCTTTAATTTCTTTCTTTATTTCTTCCTTAACCAGGTTGTCATTGAGTAGAGCATTGTTCAACTTCCATGTATATGTGGGCGTTCTTCCCTTATTGTTATTGAAGATCAGCTTTAGGCCGTGGTGGTCTGATAGCATGCAAGGGATTATTTTTATCTTGACATAACCGGAGCTGTCTAATCAGACTTGGACTGTCTCAAAAGTGATGAAAACAAGATATTAATTTTATTCGATACTAAAGGTATGAATATTAATAAAACAATTCCACTCAAGAATTGTAGTATAATTAATAAAAGTTAGTGAAATTGGCCATGAATTTGAAGGAGAATAAGAGGTATATGAAAATTTTGGACAAAAAGTGCAGACTAGTTGATTATGTAATACCATTTATTCACCCTTGAAAACAGATATACAAGTCATGACCCTGGGCTTCAACTACATAAGTAGCAATGAATAGCCTAGTAAGAGCACCAGTGGAAGGAGAAGCTTTTGGTCCTGCCAAGACTGAACCCCCAGTGAACATGATTGTTGGGGGGAGGGCAGTAATGGGGGGAAGATGGGGAGGGAAACACCCATATAGAAAGGGAGAGGTATGGGTTAGGGGTATGTTGGCCCTGAAACCAGGAAAGGGAATAACAATTGAAATGTAAATAAGAAATACCCAAGTTAATAAAGATGGAGGGAAAAAAAAGTCAAATACGGTGCATGTTATATTTAAGAATACAAACACGCACATATATACACACACACATACACATACACACAAATATGTGTGTGTCCCGCGTGCCCTTGCCAGCAAGAAAACACGCGGGGACATACAAATCCTTGCTGCAGCCAAACGTTTATTGAATCTTAAGGAGAGGCCCCGCACGCCAGCATGGCGTGGCTTATATACACCCTAGCACGGTGCATCCACACCTGATTGGTCGCTTACCCATGATGTCATTAGGCATGCCCCGGAGTGGGCAAAGACCTGGCACGAAGGCACTCTTGCATATGCGCACACAGTTAACTTCCTGAAAGGAAGTCGGCTGGCGCGGTGGAGGCCAGCGCCATCTAGTGGTGGCGAATGTTATTGTGGCCCTATACATGTGTGTAACAATAGGTGATAAATGAAGGCCAGGAGTTTGAAAGAGAACAAGAAGGAGCATATGATAGTTTTCCAGAAAGCAAAGGGAAAGGGTAATTGATGTAATTATGTTTTAAAAGAAACACTCAAAAGTAAATCTTTCCAATCTCTTAGCATTCCATGTTATTGTGTTTCTTGAGCTTCCTGAGCTTTCTATAATCTGTTCCTTTATCTGGCTTATATGTATCCCACTTCTCTTAAGGGTAAAAATGTTTAATTCACAAAAGAAACTAACAGGGAGGCAGAAAGAAGAACACAATCAGGTATTGGATGGAGGTGGGGAGGGGAATCAGGAGTGAATCCTTAAGGGTCGGCAAAAATAAAGGTAACAGGCAACTTCTGGCAGGAGAAGGTAGGGGAACCCTCTACAATGTACCAGAGACCTGTGATTTGGGAGACCCTCAGGACTCAGAGGGAGGGATCTTAGATGAAATGCCCGAGTGGAGAGAAGATTCTTGTAGAGTCTACCTCCAGTAGAAAGACAGGGCATCAGTTGGAGGGATATGGTTTCCATCCCACAGTCACAAACTCTGACCTCAGATTTGTCCCTGTCTAAAAGAACTTCAGGGACAAAAATGAAGAAGGGACTGAGGGAAAGAAGGTCCAGTGATGGAGGCAAATTGGGATCTAGGTCAAAGGGAGATTCCAAGGACTGATGTTCTGATGCTATGGTGTGCTTGCATACAGGAGACTAGCATAGTGGCCCTCTGAGAGGCCTAACAAGCAGCTGAAAGAGCCAGATGCAGATACTTACACCCAACTAATGGACAGAAGCCAGGGGCACTTGCGATTGAATTAGGGAAAGGGTGGAAGAAGCCGAGGAGCAGGGCAACCCCATAGGTACCCAACAGTCTCAACTAACCTGAACCCCTGAGATCTCTCAGACACTGAGTAACCAGCCAGACATCATACACTAAATGATATGAGGCCCCTGACATATATACAGCAGAGGACTGCCTGGTCTGGCCTCAATGAGAAAAAAGCATCTAACCCCTGAGAGACTTGAGTCGCTAGGGAGGTCTGATGGGGTGTATGGGAGGAGGTAGGTATATTGTTTTGGAGACTGGGTAGGAGGAATTGGATGAGAAACTGTTGGAGGGTGGAGCAGGGGGGAGGATAATGACTGGACTGTAGAAAAGAGTAAATAATAATAATAATTAATAATAATGTTAATAACAATAATATAAAAAAGATGAAGCAGACATGTGGTAAAAAAAAATAAAACAAAAGGAGCTATAGGGATTTAAAAATTCTGCTAGACTTTTTCACCATGTAGCCCACAGCTGGGTGGTGATTTAGTTTGACTGACAGGAGTCAATCAGGCAGAAAGAAAGTACATAAGTTTGTAAAGCTTTAACAAAAAAGAAGGAACTATTACACTCACTCATTTGGATTTTCTAGCCAAATTGAGGTGAATACAGATTCAAAGATACAGAAAAAATTGTCATCCAAACCACATTTAGTAAGGAGGTATGATTTAGAGAAGGAATTAAGATTCCCTCCTGTTTGCAAAGGTCAGCATTAATTCTACTAATACCAACTAATTAGGTGAAACTACTTCATTATAAAAACTAATCTGCTTTCCTCAAAGGTCACTGATAGAAATGTTAAACCTATTTAAATAATTGTCATTGCAACATCTGTAATTCTCTTTGACCAAATATCAGAGTACAGTGAACTGACCAA
This sequence comes from Rattus rattus, assembly GCF_011064425.1. Taxonomy (NCBI): domain Eukaryota; kingdom Metazoa; phylum Chordata; class Mammalia; order Rodentia; family Muridae; genus Rattus; species Rattus rattus. Next base: position 43,858,436 of record NC_046164.1, on the reverse strand, counting down.
TGTCAAGCATTATGTGTAACACATATCATTTTCAACTGTTAGTGCATCAATTGTCAACTCTATCTCTAATGAATGATTTTAATAAATAAATGTGGAAAATTATATATAGAGGACAAGGAATGGATAATTTTCCATGGTAGCTGTGGAGTGTTAGGAAACTTTTTGCTTCCCATTTGGCTATTGTCCCTAAATAGATAATAAGGTCTGTGATAAATCAAAATTTAACACCTTCATTGATGCAATCAAACTTCTTTCAAATAACTGTTGGTTCCCAATAACAGGAAACATAGAAATAATTTTATTTCATGCTAAGAAATGTGTCAGGTATATCTAAAAAAGTTAGAATTCCTGACTTCTTGTTTTTAGAAAACTAAAGAAAATAGGGTTGAAGACATAAAATAATTTGTAGAGGTACTTTATTGTATACAAATAAATATTTTAATATAATTGCTAATTACATTCAATAGAGTAACTCATAATGATTATAATCACTACAGATTATATACCACAATTAGAGTCAAACTCTTCTTCTTAATAAATCCTAAATAATTCTTCAAATTTTATAAGTTTATATGTAAAAACAATTTCACTCATAAATTATGATACAACTTCATATCAGACATTATATGTCATACTTTTATTATTTTAATTAAAATGCACAATAATCTATTAAATTAGGAATAACTTATGTAAAAATAACATAACTCAAAATCAATCGTGGCATATTCAATAACGATGGAGTTATTTTAATCTTGGTTTCATAGTAGTGTAATTGAGCAAAAACTTCCTATAAACTTGTAACATCAAAGCTTCCATAATGTCAGCCAAAAATGTTTGACAGAATCTAGGTTAAGTTTCGATAAGGTGCACTCATTGATAAATGGATATTAGCCCAAATGCTCAAATTACCCTAGATGCACAAAACACATGAAACTCAAGAAGGATAACCAAAATGTGAATGCTTCACTCCTTCTTTACAAGAGAACAAGAATACCCTTGGGACGGAATAGGGAGGCAAAGCTTAGAACAGAGACTGAATGAACACTCATTCAGAGCCTGCCCCACATGTGGCCCGTACATATACAGCCATCCTGGACTCCAACCTCATAGATAGCAATGAATAGCCTAGTAAGAGCACCAGTGGAAGGGGAAGCCCTTGGTCCTGCCAAGACTGAACCCCCAGTAAAGGTGATTGTTGGGGGGAGGGCAGTAATGGGGGGAGGATGGGGAGGGGAACACCCATGGTTAGGGGGATGTTGGCCCAGAAACTGGGAAAGGGAATAACAATTGAAATGTAAATAAGAAATACCCAGTTTAATAAAGATGAAAAAAAGTTTCGGTAAGAATACATACTGTACTAGGAAATGCACAAATGTATTTTAAAGTACAATATACTATAAAAATGACAACTCATTTACTTTAGCAAGCTTGACATAGTTTCTTTGAAAGAAGATACAGATTCAGTTGTATTTTGAGGAACTCTAGATTCTCATAGTTTTCCATCGAGAATAGCTCATGGATGTGTGTGTGTGGGTGTCTTTGTGTGTGTGTGTGTGTGTGTGTGTGTGTGTGTGTGTGTGTGTGTGTATAAAGGAACTTCTTCTTGCAATAAGTTCGCAACAGAAGTCTCTGTGATTGATGCACTATCTGATGCTCTTATTCTGTGAGTTCATTTATCCCTTATTTTCAGATCTGGGTACCAGAACCCTGAATGTAGTTTAGGAAAATATATAGAAAAAATACAAAATTGTTTTCAGTCTTTTCTTATTTTTGTTTTCCACCAGAAAATCCAATCTTTTTCTGTAAAGTGTAGGGTGTTCCTGATAGCAAGACATATGTGGCCAGCCTAGAAAACTCCCTGCTTTCATTGGGTCTGAGTAAACAGAGGCAGAAGGAATGAGTGAGAGTTATTAAATCCTTTTTATGAGTCTCATTTGCACAACCACTTTAGTGACCTTCAATCTAGAATGCTAATTCCATTATTTCTTCATGAAGGCCCAGGACTTCATATAAACTACAATACCGGTCTGCATTCATTAACTGCCAATTTCCTCATTTTTCTGAAGATTTCTTATGACTGTGTTTTCTTTATAATATATTCATTTATAACTTATTTATTTATCCATTTATTTAAGCATATGATGTGTGTCCGTATGCATGCCCTGGTTCACACATGTCTGTGAATCTGAGGATGTGAACAAAAAGATGTCTACTTCCCCCTCTGTGATTCTCTGTGCTTTCTTACTCAGCTTGGAGATCATTTGGTTGCTAGCAAGAGCTGGTGCTTCTCTCATCTCTAAATTCTCTATCACTAGGGTTACAGGCATGTGTGGCAAATCTTTTTCCTACAGTAGTTGAGATTGTAAAACAGCCTCCTGAGGTCTGGGATTAAAGATATGCATCACCACATTTGGCATTGCAAAAGGATGCTTCTCTCTGTGTGAGTGGTATCTATTCTTATCTGTGGGTATGAGATACAATAAAAAGCACCTAGGAATATTCAAGCAAAATAGTGGTCATAGTTTCTTGTCTAAAATTTATTACCTTGTTAGCCTAAGTCTGCTCAATTTTTAGTATAGGTTTCAAATCTGGAACAAATAGCTGACATGCCTATTTAACATATCAAAGCAAACACCAATCTCCAAGTTCTCCCTGCATCCCAAAGTTCCAACCTGATATATGGCCATACTGGCTGGCATAGTCCACCCCCTACCATGAACTTTTGAGCACAGGGGATGAGGATTCTCTTCCTTATATTATTCAAACATTTTAGTTTACTGCTCTTGGTGCATTTTGGTCTCCTGGATTCTGCACATGGTTTCCTTCTCTCTTCTCTCATTTTCTCCTCCCTATCTCTTTATATGGCACAACTTAGTGTGTTCATGTCCACTCTGGACTCTTCTCAGAGGTCCCTGCTTCTGGCTATGCTCTACCACAAATCTCTAATAAGCCATCTCCTTCTTAATACCTAGGAGCATTCATGTCCTTTTTGTTACTCCTTATTTATTTATAATTTTTATTCAGCAGGCATGATTTTCTTCTCAGTGGGTGTGCCAAAAGTACAATAAAAGAGTTGTTTGGTATCATCAACATAAGAAAGACACATAATTGCATCTTTGTGGCTTTCTCCGAATGCTGATCATTGTTGTGTTTCATGGGTGTTATTCTTGGGTATTGGTATTAACTGTTTTGCTCTTGACAACTTACATAGGGTTTTCTAAATATCATTGAAGACACATGACAGTCCTGTGTCATGACTATGCAGTATCTTCGTCAATGAGGCTTTTCTTCAACTACTAAGAGACAGTCCAGGGAAACAGTGATGGCCTATATTGTGTACATAATCACTTGGACAATCCTGACCAACTATTTGAAAATTGGGTTTCTCATGCCTGGTATTGGGGAATTTGTTGGCATTTCTTTTGTTGGAAGTATTCTTAGCCCGAATAGCAAAGCTTCCATTTATACATATATGATATATATTTTATGTTTAATTTTAGGTAAATATGACAAGATGATTTCTTGAGGCTTAGTATTTGGTGCTATTTACACCTCATCCTTCTTCTTTCTATATGACTTCCTCCTCCTTCCCCAATTTAATCTCTGATCTTATAACTAATATGCTTCCTGCTTTGTATCACCTGTATCCAATTATTCACACCTCAAGAACAATCTCTACCTCCCTTTGTTTGTTCCTTATTTTTGCCGTCACTCCTTGTTATGTACTCACATCTGAGAATTTCGGATTAGAAACTACATGTGAGATTACCAATACAACATTCTTCATTCTGTGTTTGGATTTTCCCACTCAATATATTCTACTTTAGATCCATCCATTTGCCTGAAATTTCATGATATTATTTTGTTTTATAGCCCAATAGCAATCAATTGTGTATATTTAAACACATTTGCTATTTGTTCATCTACTGTAGGACATCTATTGACGGGAAACTTTAGGTTGTTTCAATTTCTGAATGGGATGAGTGGCAAGAAACATGCCTGAGCAACTATCTGTGAAATATGATGGGAAGTCCTTTGGGCATTAGACAAGGAAGTGTATAGTTGGGTCATATGGTAGAATTATAATTGATTTTCCCCTTTTATTAAAAGTAGATTCTTTTCTCACACAGTATATGCTAATTACAGTTTCCAACCCTCTAACCCTCTCAATTTCTCTCCACCTCCCCTCCCATATGGATCCGCTCTCTTTCTTTCTCATTAGAAAATATTTCTAAGAGACAGTAACCAAACTGGACAAAATAAAGTATAATAAGATAAAATAAAATCCATCATATTGAAGTTGGAAAAGGCAAACCAAAAGAAGGAAAAGAGCCCAAGAGAAGAACAAGAATCAGAATGCTACATATCAATATATTCAGAAGTCCCATAAAAACACCACTAAAATTGAAGCTGTAAAATCTATGCAGAGGAATTGGTGCAGACTCATGCAGGCCACATGCTTGCTGCTTCATGATCTGTTAGTTTGATGGCTTTTTTTTTTGCTTTTTTTTTGTTACTGTTGTTGTTCTTGCTGTTGTTTACCTGATGCCTTCAAGACCTTTGGGTCTCGCATACTTTCCAATATCTGGCTAGTTTTGTAATCAGAATAAATATATGTTTTTGTTTTTTTTTTTGTTTTTTTGGTTCTTTTTTTCCGGAGCTGGGGGCCGAACCCAGGGCCTTGCGCTTCCTAGGCAAGCGCTCTACCACTGAGCTAAATCCCCAACCCCAATATATGGGTTTTTAAAGATACAAATTGAAAGTCAAATGAAGTAATTTGGAAGTATATATTTTATTCTTACTATAATCTTTCAATGTGTGATTATAGTTTGTTCGGCTAAAATAGTTTGTGATTGTTTTACTTCTTCCTAGTTGGTGGTATTTAAAAGTAATCCTACAATTTTGCAGGTGCCATTTTTGTACTCTTGGTGACTCCTAGCTAGTAGTAGAGTCCACAAAGGAAGCTTTCTATAAAAATTTCAGCCTTAACATACTTTTAGTAATTGATGTAATTGATAGTTTTTGGTTCTATCAATGCTTCAGCCATTTTTTTGACCCTAGCATGAAAGTGGATCAGGGCTTAGAACCTCAAACATGACAAATGTTCAATTTTGGGGTTTTGCCAGCTTTATTTTATAAAACAACTGAAAATGAAAACTCAATTTAGTTTTAAATTGAAATTGCATTTTCTTTTGAGTGAATGACTTCAATAGTTTCACAAGCTTAAGAAACATAAAACATATTCATTTCTTTCTGTAAACTGCTCTCTTGTTTGCTTTTTGTCATTTGTCTTTGATGTACTTCATAACAGGGAAATATTAAACTTATGCTGGATATAATCTATCTATCTATCTATCTATCTATTATATACATATATGTATGAGTATAAATATCTGTGTGTGTTTGTGTGTTTATACCCTATGGCTTAAATATAGATAATTACTCCAAGTGTCCTTATGTTGAAAGTTTAATCCAACAAATAAAATTAATAGAAAATACTGTGGGTCCTTAAGACAAAGGACTTTTGGCGGTGTCATACTTCCATTGAAAGCAGTGGAAAGCTTCCTGCCTTATAATCCAAATACCTGGTCAGATATAGTCTCTAAATATATGTGTTTCCCTCACAAGGTACAAAATTTTTCATTGACATTACAAACTTATAGGCCAAATAACTCTCTTGACTTCAAAAATAACTGTCTCATATACTTCATTTAAGTAATAGCTTGTTACTACAACCTAACAACACATTTTAATGGGTACTAAGTTTATATGCTACTACCATGAAAATATGAATTTCATCATGACATTATGGAATCTTTCAAGACATATAGTTAAATAAATATACCTTTTTTCTGCAATAAATTAAATAGTTGATATGTGCATGCTTCTCTTTGTTTACACTTAATGACATTGAAAAATTTAGATTACAACCTCTAAGCCATCTGTAACTCACTGCCCATGGTACTATCTTTTCATACTCCTTTAATTTTGTGTATTTTACTTTCTAACATCTTGAATCATGTTTTCCTTCTTGGTATTCACTTTCATTCTTTGCACCTACAGAAATATTTTCTGAATGATAAACATACATGTTAGAAAATAATTATCAAAAATCAATTTACAGAACAGTTTCATAGAAATAAGCTCTTGTTTACATTTATGTAAGCAACATTTGATAAAAAATAACAAATGAAATTGCTGCCTGGATCATAATATCAAAGTCAAGAAACTTCTTTATGTTCAGACAGAATCTGCACCCAGTTTAATAATGACACAGATATTCTACACTGCCACAGGTATGAGTAGTTAGACACGCTCATACAAAAACTTATGACTGGCATCATATTATACTGTATATAAGTAATTTCAATGCATAAATTTATATTTTATTTCATGTTGTTATATTTGGCTTTTGTATAAATAGCCAGTCTTGTCAAATTTTGAAACAATATATTTTATTCTGTTTATTACCTCTTACGGTCAAGCAACCCTCCATTGTGAATAGAAGAAATATATCTGCTAGATATCAGCACTTTATTAGTGGATGGGTAAAGGCATTGTAATTTTTCATTTTCAGTTCTTATAATGCAAAATCTATGTAGGTATCCAAGTATTGCCTTTCTGTGATTTTTAGTAACTTTACCAAAAAAGAATTTTTGTTAGAGCTAAAGTACTTAAAGCATAAAATAAAAAAATAAAAACCATGTTCAGAGTTAAAAATAACGACAAAAGAAAGGTTTCAGTTGAAGAATTAATTTAAGGGTTTTTTTTTTTACTCACTAGAAAGATAACTCACGCAATTTACTTTTTGTAGATCAATCTTTTAACATTTTAATTAGAGTTCTTTTAAAGCTTTTACCATTCACAGTTCATTACAATAAAACCAAGTTCTCAGGACTCTTCTCTAATCAGAAGTTCTGTTCATGGATCATAACATCATATTAGTGCCAAATTACCAACTGGTACAGAGATTAATTAAAATGGTGCTGTTTCTGATAAAGTATTTATATTGCTTCACTCATCCTGAGTACATAATATTTTCCTGAGTTCTAAGATGCACATGATGATTTAACAATTCCAAACTCTACAGACATGAGATTCATGTAAATTCTTTCCTTTGCAAGTAAAATTTAAAATAAATTCATTTTCATAGAGAAAGATAGTTACTATACATGTTTCTATAATTATTTATTATGTATTTTTGATAATGACATAGCATAAGGGAGAGTCCATTAAAGATTTAAAAATTAAGACGTTTAATGATTAGATTTTAAAATGCTATTAAACAAATGTGCAATTACTTTAATATGAAGCAGAGTATCTTATTTTAAGCATATGCTAAAGCATGAAGGCACTAAATATAATGGCATGACATCCAGTAATGATTGAAAATAATTCTCATATGTACTGTGTAAATATGCAACTTTAAAGGGATTAAAAGTTTAAGAATTTTTGTCAGCACAGAAAGTTTTACTATTTTATTATCCACATACAAATATAATACACATACATGTACCCTTACACACATACTTATGCACACATGTACACATGCATACAAATACCAATACACATCTGCATCATTCATACACAGACATATGCATGCATACTGCTTAGGTTTCTTTCTTGGCTGACTTTAAATATCTATGTAGTGGATGATTCTAATCTTCTTGCCTTCACATCCCTAATTCAGTGATTATAGATGAATCCACACAGCCAGAGTATGCCCTGCTGGATACTGTATGTAGAACTTCATGGTAACAAGCCAAGTACTCTGGATGACTGAGAGGCATCCCTAATTCTAGGATTTTATTTCTAATATTTATAATGTTATCATTGTTCACTTCTGAACCTATCTCAACAGGGAGAAATATATCAGCTTTTTTGGCAATCATTAACATAGTTTTTAAAATACTTAAAAACAAACAAACAAACAAATAAAAAATGAAACAAAACAAAAATATCCACCTAACTCACTCATTTCACTCAGTAATCACTGCTACTCTACAAATTAGATATCTTTATTCTCCTTTGTTGGCAGGTCTATTCTTGAGGTATCAATGCAATATTTTAAGTTACCTTATGCATGTATGAGTTCATAACAAACCTTGATACTTTTCACTATTTTACATTGTTTTCAGAATTTTGTAGATATTTTCACATATATTTGTATATTGTAAATCTACAATCTTTCTGGTCAATTATTAAAGTAAACACAGTAATACAGTGCTGCTATTTTATTTTATGAGGATTGTACAGAATCTCATATGGATATGTAGCATAAAACATCTTTTTGGAAATAAAGAAAAATTTGTGAGTAATAAGAATGTGTTTATTGGTTGTATTTCAAGATCTATTTGTAAAACATTTTTATATATTTTGTTATAAATATGTATCAGTTCCTTTATAGTTAACTACGATATTTACTTCTAGCCTTTCCCAACCCTAATAATCTTACTGAATTTTTATTTTGCTTAAATGCAACTAACCAAACATTTTAGCACTGACAATTATAGCACAAGGCTGTATTGTTTTTGCTTTGGGGATTTGTAGTTTACATTCTATCTTAAAGACTAATGAAATTGCTTTACTCTTGTCCTTCATTCATTTCTACATTTAAAAATATAGGTTCCTGTTATTTCATCAAACTTTGTTTTAGATACCTTTTTTAGGTACTTTGTACCTTAAGTTCAGAAAAAAAATCTAGCTAGGGGGTCTTAGGGCTCTCTAGAGTCACAGAACTTATGGGTAGTCTCTAAATAGTAAAAGAATTGGTTGATGACTTACAGTCTGTAGTCCAGCTCTCCAACAATAATCAGCAGCAGCTGTGAATGGAAGTCCATGTATCTAGTGGTGGTTCAGCTCCACGAGGCAGGCAGGCAGTCAGGCAGGCAGAAAAAAAAGCAAAACTCTTCCTTCTTCTGATGTCCTCATGTAAATCTCCAGCAGAAGGCATGTATCACCATGTCTTGGTCTGGAACTTGTTTTGGCCCACGTGCCATTGAACTCAGAGATCTCTTTGCCTTAAGCTCCTGGGATTCATAGCCACTTTGCCTCAAGGTCTTCATACCAAGATCCAGGTTAGAAACTCCCGGCCTTAAGATCAGTATCAAAGGTGAGCCTTCTAATTCTGTATTGTAGTTTATTCCTGGTATAGTCAAGTTGACAACCAGGAAAAGCCAATAAACATGGTTTTCTTGAACAAATTAATTTAATGTTCATTACATATGAAAGTGCTCATTCTCCCTTGCTATTTATTCATTTCTGTAAATAATCCTTTTCCAATCATTTTCATTGTCTTATTAACTTTCTTGGTAACATTGTGTAATTTTTAAATCAAGCATGTGGTTAATCATTGTCTTTATTATCAATAGCTATTTTCCTCCAATATTGGATCCACTGAACTTTTCTTTTAATATTTATTATAGCTTTAATTTTTAAGATTATTTTGGTGTTTTATTACTTAAGTATTATTTTTGATAGATTGCATTATTACCACTTTTTGTTCATTAGAGCATTTCATGTAATGCTTTCATATATTTATATTGTCACTTGGCTGACAATGGTCACAATAAGACCCTTGTCTACCCAAATACATTCGTTGTGTACTTGACATGAGAAACCTCTATTTGAGTTAGTTGGGATAATTCAAATGACTCACAAACCACTCCAGTCTACTACTCTTTTCCTTGTTTTCCTCTCAGATATTGAAGGTAGTCTGAACTACTACTGACTGTGGACACTTAGGGCACAGGGTTTAGATGATTAGACAGATAGAATCTGAAAGCAACTTTCTTGCAGTTTAGCATCTATCAGACCAGAAAGTATCAACTGGAAGACAATGAAAGTTCATAGAAGTGAATGTAAGAAAAAATAAGCTTAGAAAATCATCTGTGGAAGACTATCCAAGGTCAAAGAGGAGCAAGAGGCAAAATGTTTCTTGTTTCTTAGTTGAAGACTATATTAAACAAGATGCTCTAAATGAAGCAGAACTTCTTTTTCCATTTCTAAACATTAGTAGTAGTCTAAATACTCAATTTAAGAAATCCTAACACCCTTGATCAAATTTCTCAAAATATAATCATTCTCAATGATGAAACTAATCATGGAACATAGTGGGTTATAAGACTCATGGTCAGAAAATGACTTTCGTATTTTTCCTTATTGAAAAAGCAATTATCTTATAATTAACAAAGTAAATTTTATATTTTTTTTAGAATATATGAGATAGTGAAATTACAGAGCTGCAGTTTCAACTCATTATTAACTTATTCTTTGAAAAGAGACTTGGTAGATTAAAACATAGCCAATGCTGATTTATACTCATCTTTGGATTGCTTTTGATCTTAATGTAATATCTAAGTGGATTTAAAAACTTCAGATTAAAGTTTAAACTAAGATCAAAATTAACAAATATTTCTAAAACTATTATAACTTGGACTATTTATGAAAGCACATATAAGACAACTGTTTCACTCTTTACTAAAATTAAAATTGAGTGCCTGTATTTCTGGGTATGAGAAGTCATTGTAGTTACGGGACTCACTTTGAACTAATATTTTGTTTCACAGTTAAGATTTCAATATAAAAATAGACTCTGTTAAATAAGACTAAGCACTGTAATCCAGGTTTTATTTTCACATTGACATAATGAACAATATCCTTGCCATGAATTAACTGGCAAGCACTTTCCAAATAAGATTCTTAATTACAGTTGATACTTTTGGGCTTAGACTGAGAGGAACTGCCATCTGGTTTAAAAATTATACTAGCCACATAAGAACCCAATGTAAGAGACTATGAGACAATTACAATTTTAATTCAATGTCATGCTTAACAAGATAAGAGCTTGAGTCTACCTATCTACTGATTGGTAGGAATTCTGAAGTACAGCTGTGTCTTTGTATTGATACAATGACTCCATTGTAAAACCACAACAAAACAAACAAGAAAGACTAAAATTCCTTATTAATAAATATTATCCAGAGGGTAGGTACAGCAACCCATTGAGGGATGGTGCTAGCCACCCATCTCGAAAACATGAATATAAAATTTTTCCTGTCTAAAGGAAATGCAGGAACAAAGAGTTGAGCAGAGACTGATAGAAAGGCTATCCAGAGACTGCCCCACCTAGGGCTCCATCCCATGTACAGACACTAAACCCAGACACTATTGCTGATACCAAGAACACTATTGCTTTCTGACAGGAGCCTGGTATGGCTATCCCCTGAGAGGCATTGCCAGAGCCTGACCAATACAAATGTGAATGCTCACATCCAACTATTGGACTCAGTACAGGTACCCAAATGGAGGGGTTAGGGGGAAGACTGAAGGAGCTGAGGGGGTTTGTAACTCCATAGGAAGAACAACAGTATTAACCAACCAGATAGTTTCTCAGCAGGGCTCCCAGGGACTAAATGACCAACCAAAGAATACACATAAACTGACCGGTGGTTCAGCACATATGTAACAGAGAATTGCCTTCTCTGGCATCAATGGGAGAAGAGGCCCTTGGTCCTGTGTAGAGTCCATGCCCAAGTGTAGAAAAATGCTAGGACAGTGAAGTGGGAGTGAGAAGGTGAAGGAGCTCCCTCATAGAAGCAGAAGGGGGTAGGAGAAACAGGGAAAGTGGATAAAATTTGAAATATAAATAAATAAAATAACATATATATGATTCTCTTTTAGATTTAAAAAGCTAAAACGATAAGCAATATGCCATTTTTTTAGAAAACTTACAGGTTCATTCCTTCCTTCTTTACTTCCTTCCTTCCTTCCTTCCTTTATTTTTATACTGCAGATTTTATTCCCCTCCTGGTCCACACTCTGACTGACCCACATACCATACCTCCTCCCAGCGCCCACCATGCCCCCATATCCATGAGGATGTCACCAACACACCCTATCCCACCAGACCTCTAAACTCCCTGGGGCCTCTAGTCACTTGAGGGTTAGGTGCTTCTCAAACTGAACCCAGACCCTGCATTCATCTATGGTATATGTGTTGGGGGCTTCATATCAGCTGGTGTATGTTTCCTAGTAGGCAATCAATGTCTGAGACATCTGCGGGTCCAGGTTAAGTTGAGACTGCTGCTCCTCCTACAGGGTCGCCCTCCTCCTCAGCTTCTTCTAACTTTTCCCTAATTTACCCAGAGGTGTCAGCAGATTTTGTTCATTGGTTGAGTGCACATATGTATCTGACTCTTCCAGCTGACTCTTGGTTCTTTTGGAGGGCAGTCACGATAGGCCCCTTTTTGTAATGGTGTCAGGTCTTGGGGCCTCCCCATGAGCTGGATCCCATTTTGGGCCTGTCACTTGACCTTCTTTTCCTCAGTATCTTCTCTATTCCCAGACCTGCAGTTCTTTCAGACAGGAAGTATTATGGGACAGAGTTTTGACTGTGGGATAGCAACCCCATCCCTCATCTGATGTCGTGTCTTTCTCCTGAAGATGTGTTCAATAAGTTCCCTCTCCCCACTGTAGAGCATTTCACATAGGGTCCTCCTTTTGAGTCCTGAGGGTCCCTCACTTCACAGGTCTCTTGTAGATTCTAGAGCATCCTCCCAATCTCCTTCCTCCTAAGGTTGCCATTTTCAATACTTTCTGCTGGCCCTCAGGGCTTCAGTCCTTTTCCCCAACCATTCAAGCTCTTTCAAAATAAGTTCAAGCTTAGAAGAAATAATTTTGAGTAGGTGTATTTGTGTGTGTGTGTGTGTGTGTGTGTGTGTGTGTGTGTGTGTGTCTGTGTGTCTGTGTGAGTTAAATAAGTGAGTAAGTCATGACAGGGGTGGTAGACAGTTTCTATTGCTTCTTTTCTCAATGAGGTTCTGTAGATAAATGATTCATCATTTATTAGTTCTCACACCCAGGAGGAATTACAGGATACTTTGAAACTATTCTAAATATAGTAAATTAAAAAAAAACAATTATAATGATCACAATATTCAAGTATTCTGGCCATTTTGTTAAGGATTATAACAATACTTGTAAAATAATGCTCTTGGGAGAACTCATTTGAAATTAGATTCAAAATCTTGTTAATTTTCAACTGACCAATGAATAAAATAATTGTGGCTAATAGGAGGATATGAAAGGCCCAGTTAACCACTAACTGATGTATGGCATTAGAAAGAGAATAATAATAAACTCCATTATCAACATAATACATCTTTACATAGTGCAACAAGTGCTATGATGTGCCATGTAACCAAGATATTTTCATTTGCATCTGTAGATTAATATAATTTCAAAGAAAATATGACATGCAATTAAGCAAATAAAACAAACCAAGAAACTTTGAAACGTGTTATTTTACTGGTTGCATGACAGTATACAAAGTAAGACTTGAAAATTCAAAAAGTACCCCAAGGAAGGAAACAATTATGCTCCACATAATTAAATTCCTGGAAAATTTTGTCTTGTAACCAAATGTGATTAACTCCTGATCATCACAAACACATTAAATAACAATAATTTTGACAACTCAAGAATTGTATGCTGATTTAATGATGGAGAACCTCACTCAGCATTATTTCTGAGTGTTGAATTGATCCTTGGAAGAGAGACTGCTAATTTGATTGTTTTGTAATTTGCGAGTGCATAATTTTAGGAAGAGAAATAATTTTATGAAGAAACTAATTACATTCAAATGAATCTCCTTGTAGAATGTTAATAAAATTTGAAATATGTCTCCAAAATTTAGAAAAATACACAAAGTACATTAAGAGGGAGATGATTAACAACATATTATGGGAACTTGCCCAGGAAGACAGTAGTAAGGAAACTATATCAAAGAGGAGACAGAGAGAGAGAGAGAGAGAGAGAGAGAGAGAGAGAGAGAGAGAGAGAGGAGAGAGGGAGGGAAGAGAGGGAGACAGAGACACAAAAGAGAGACAGAGAGACACAGAGAGACTGAGACAGAGACGGAGAGAGAAAACAAATGGGTTTTTAATTAATTCTATTCAACTCTACTGAGCTATGTACACCTAGGAGCTATTCTTTCATTTCTTCCTCCTGTTTTCTAAGTCATTCTTTAATGATTTAAAACATAATTTATATAAAATTATGTGATGTTGCACTTAATCAACATTTCGAATTTTATGAACTGTTTTATACTAATAATTATGTCAAACCATAAAAATGTCACATGAATTCTCATTACCAATATGCATACATGAGCGTATTTTAAAACTTATTTAGGTTTTCTTATATGTAAGCAATTTGTTAGTTACACAAACAATACAAACTATCATAAATTTGCTCTCCATAATGATCCATATTTATTTATCTTCCACTTCCCCCTACCTATCTTCCTAAACCCTCTTTGTTTTATAACTGAGATCTGAGTATTTATCTCTTTTCATTTTCTGACTTTTGCAGAGTATATAGAAGGATGGCTGAGTGTATAGTGGTATGAGCTACTGTTATACAGGACCCAGATTTAGCACACAGTGCAGGTGGTTTACAGCTACCTTTGGATACAGCTCTTGAAGACTCCAATATCTATAACCTATGTGGGCACTCTACTCATATAAACACACACACACACACACACACACACACACACACACACACACACACACACACATGTGCACATATGCAGACTTGTGCACACACACTTATTTTATTCAAAGTGTCTTCAAAACTGTTTTAAAATCTTTAAGATTTGGATATCTACATTTTTTACAAATGAAAAGTAAATTTTATTTTTATAAAGAAGAAATTTGATTTATAAAAAAAATATAGATTTAATCAAATCCTATAAGTTCTTTTGAATAATATTAAGAAAGTGATACAGGTATAGAAAGACAAAAGAGTCAGAATAGCCAAGTCAACATTAAAGGAAATAACAAAGTTAAGTAAGTAACTCTTACATGGGAGGATATATTTAAATCTACAGCCATCACAATATTGTTAGTGTTCTGAAGGAATAATAGAGATATTGAAAACAATACTTAGCATCAAAAAACTAGAGAATAAAGGAACCAACTGAATTTTAAAAATAATCGAAGGCAACAAAATCGATCAAATATAATATTTTTCTCAAATATACTGGCAAAGTTGCTTATATACATGTAGGAGAAAATGAAAGTACATAAAGATATTCATTTCCAAAATTTTTTCCCTTCCATTTTTATTAAATTGGGTATTTCTTACATACATTTCAAATATTTTTCCCTTTCTTGGTTTTCTGTCCATCAGCCCCCAATCCTTCTTGCTTCCCTTCTATATGGGTGTTTCCTTCCCCATCCACCCCCATTACCGCCACTCCCCAACAATCTCCTACACTGGGGGGTCCAGCTTGGCAGAACCAAGGTCTTCCCCTTCCACTGGTGCACCAACAAGGTTATTCAGTGCTACCTATGCAATTGGAGCCCAGGGTCAGTCAATGAATAGTTTCGGGTAGTGATTTAGTCCCTGGAAGCTCTGGTTGGTAGGCATTGTTGTTCTTATGAGGTCAAAAGATTCTTCAGCTCTTTCAGTCCTTTTCCTAGTTCCGCGAACTGGGTTTCCATTCTCAGTTCAGTGATTTGCTGCTGGCATTCGCATCTGTATTTGACATGTTCTGTCTGTGTATCTCAGGAAATATCTATATATGGTTCCTGTCAGCATGTACTTCTTAGCTTCATCCATCTTATATAGTTTTAGTGGCTGTATATGTATGGGCCTCTTGTGGGACAGGGTCTGAGTGGCCGTTCCTTCAATCTCTAGTTTAAACTTTGCCTCTCTATCCACTCCTATATAGATTTTTATTCCCCTTTTAAAGAGTGAAGCATCTGCATTTTGGTTATTCTTCTTGAGTTTCATGTGGTCTGTGCATCTTGGGTTATTCTAGCATTTGGGCAAATATCCACTTATCAATGAGTACATAGCATGTGTGTTTTTCTGTGATTGGGTTACTTCACTCAGGATGATATTTTCTAGTTCTATCCACTTGCATATGAATTTCATGAAGTCCTTGTTTTTGATAGCTTATTAGAACTCCATTGTGTAGATGTACCATATTTACTGTATCGATTCCTTTGTTGAAGAACATTTAGGATCTTTCCAGCTTCTGGCTATTATAAATAAGGCTGCTATGAACATAGTGGAGATGTGTCTTTGTTGTATGTTGGAGCATCTTTTGGGTATATGCCCAGGAAAGGTATAGTTGGGTTCACAGGTAGTGCAATGTCCAATTTTCTGAGGAATCTCCAGACTGATTTCCAGAGAGGTCGTACCAGTTTGCAATCCCACCAAAAATGGAGGTGAGTTCCTCTTTCTCCACATCCTCACCAGCATCTGTTGTCACTGGAGTTTTGATCTTAGTCATTCTGACTGGTGTGAGGTAGAATCTCATAGTTGTTTTGTTTTGCATTTCCCTGATGACTAAAGATGTTGGAGATTTCTTTAAGTGCTTCTCAGCCATTAGATATTCCTCATCTGTGAATTCTTTGTTTAGCTCTGTACCCTATATTTTAACAAGGTTATTTGGCTCTCTGGAGTCAAACTTCATGAGTTCTTTGTATAATTTGGATATTAGCCCTGTACCAGGTGTAGGAGTGGTAAAGATCTTTTCCCAATCTGTTGGTCACCATTTTGTCCTAATGACAGTGTCCTTTGACATACAGAAGCTTTGCAGCTTTATGAGATCCCATTTGTCAATTCTTGATCTTACAGCATAAGCCATTGGTGTTTGGTTGAGGAATTTTCTCCAGTGCACATGTGTTCAAGATTCTTCCCTACTTTTTCTTTTATTAGTTTGAGTATATCTGATTTAATGTGGAGGTCCTTAATCGACTTTTACTTAAGCTTTGTACTTTCTTTTTTTTTTTCTCCTTTTTTTTTTTTTTTCTTTTTTTTTTTTTTGAGTGGGGACTCACCTTAGGGCCTTGTGCTTGCTAGGTAAGCTCACCACTGAGCTAAATCCCCAACCCCGCCTCTTTTTCATTGGATGGTTTTGGCTCCTTTGTCAAAAATCAAGTGACCATTGGCATATGGATTCATTTCTGGGTCTTCAATTCTGTTCCATTGGTCTATCTGTCTGTCTCTGTACCAATACCATGCAGTTTTTATCACTATTGCTCTATAATACTGCTTGAGTTCAGGGATAGTGATTCCCCCTGAAGTCCTTTTATTGTTGAGGATAGTTTTAGCTATCCTGTTTTGTTTTTTGTTATTCCAGATGAATTTGCAAATTGTTCTTTCTAACTCTTTGAATAATTGGATTGGAATTTTGATGGGGATTGCATTGAGTCTGTAGATTGCTTTTGGTAAGATGGCCATTTTTACTATATTAATCCTGACAATCCTTGAACATAGGATATCATTCCATCTTCTGAGATCTTCTTCAATTTCTTTCTTAAGAGACTTGAAGTTATTTTCATACAGATATTTCACTTGCTTGATTAAAGCCACACCAAGGTATTTTATATTATTTGGGAATATTTTGAACAGTTTCATTTCCCTAATTTCTTTCTCTGCCTATTTAACTTTTGTGTAGAGGAATGCTACTGATTTGTTTGAGTTAATTTTATACCCAGCCATTTTACTGAAGCTATTTATCTGACTTAGTCGTTCTCTGGTAAAACTTTCGAGTTCATGTAAGTACGCTATCATATCATTAGAAAATAGTGATATTTTGTCTTCTTCCTTCCCAATTAGTATCCCTTTGACCTTTTGTTGTCTGATTGCTCTAGCTAAGACTTTGAGAACTATATTAAATAAGTATGGAAAGAGTAGGGAGCATTGTCTAGTCCCTGATTTCAGTGGGATTACTTAAAGTTTTTCTTCATTTAGTTTAATGTTAGCTACTGGTTTGCTGTATATGTATGGCTTTTACTATAGGTATAGGTATAGGCCTTGATTTCCTGTTCTTTTTTGAAGGGGTGTTGAATTATGTCAACTGCTTTCTCTGCGTCTAATGAAATGATAATGTAGTTTTTAGCTTTGAGTTTGTTTTTTTAGATATATATATATAGTGGATTACATTGATGGTTTTCCATATATTGAACCATCCCTGCATACCTAGATGACACCTACTTGATCATGATGGATGATCATTTTGATGTGTTCTTGGGTTAGCTTTGCAAGAATTTTATTCAGTATTTTTACATCAACATTCGTTAAGGAAATTGGTCTGAAGTTCTCTTTCTTTGTTGGGTCTTTGTGTGACTTAGCTATAAGGGTAATTGTGGCTTCATAAAAGGAATTTGTAGTACTCTGTTCCAATTTTGTGGAATAGTTTGGATAGTATTGGTATGAGGTCTTCTATGAAGGTCTGATAGAATTTTGCACTAAATCCATCTATCTAGTCCTGGGCACTTTTCAGTTGGGAGACTTTTAATGACTGCTTCTAATTCTTTAGGAGGTTTGGGGTTTTGTAAATGGTTTATTTGTTTCTGATTTAACTTTTGTACCTGATATTTGTCTAGAAAATTATCCATATCCTACAGATTTTCAAGTTTTGTTGAATATAGACTTTTGTAGTAGGATCTGATGATTTTTTGAATTTCCTCTGATTCTGTTGTTAAGTCTTCCTTTTAATTTCTGATTTTGTTAGTTTTTTAATTTGTGTCCTCTGGTTAGTCTGGCTGAGAGTTTATATATCTTGTTGATTTTCTCAAAGAATCAGCTTTTGGTTTTTTTTTTGATTCTTCATATTGCCCTTTTTGTTTCTACTTCATTTATTTCAGTCCTGAGTTTGATTATTTCCTGACTTCTACTCCTCCTGGGTGTATTTGTTTCTTTTTGTTCTAGAGCTTTTAGGTGTGCTGTCAAGCTGGTTATGTATACTCTCTCATGTTTCTTTCTGCAGGCACTCAGAGTTTATGAGCTATGAGTTTATGAAGCACATCTTTCACTTTGTCCCATAAGTTGGGGTATGTTGTACCTTCATTTTCATTCATTTGTAAGAAGTCATTATGTCTTTATTTCTCCCTTGACTAAGTTATCATTGAGTAGAGCATTGTTCAACTTCCAGGTATATGTGGGTGTTCTTTATTTATTGTTGTTATTGAAGACCAGCCTTTTCCATGGAGGACTAATAGGAAACCTGGGACTATTTCTATCTTTCTTTATCTGTTGAGGCCTGCTTTGTGACTGATTATATGGCCAATTATCGAGAAGGTACCATGAGGTGGTAAGAAGAAGTTATATCCTTTTGTTTTAGGATTGATTATTCTATAAATATCGGTTAAGCCCATTTGGTTCATAACTTCTGTTAGTCTCTCTATGCCTCTGTTTAATTTCTGTTTTCATGATCTGTCCATTGATGAGAATGTGGTGGTGAAATCACCAAATGTTATTGTGTGAGGTGCTACGTGTGCTTCGAACTTTAGTAAGGTTTCTTTGATGTACCCTTGTATTCAGAGCATAGATATTTAGGATTCAGAGTTCATGTTGGTGCATTTTTCCTTTGATGAATATGAAGTGTCCTTCCTTACCTTTTTTGATGACTTTTGGTTGAATGCCGATTTTATTCGATATCAGTATGGCTACTCCAGCTTGCTTCTTCAGACTATATGTTTGGAAGTTTGTTTTCCAACCTTTTTCCCTCCCCCCCCTTCCTTATGGGTGTTCCCCCCACCCTGCCCCCATTGCCGCCCTCCCCCTAACAATCTAGTTCACTGGGGGGTTCAGTCTTAGCAGGACCCAGGGCTTCCCCTTCCACTGGTGCTCTTACTAGGATATTCATTGCTACCTATGAGGTCAGAGTCCAGGGTCAGTCCATG
Source organism: Rattus rattus (assembly GCF_011064425.1). Lineage (NCBI taxonomy): Eukaryota > Metazoa > Chordata > Mammalia > Rodentia > Muridae > Rattus > Rattus rattus. Next base: position 43,838,730 of record NC_046164.1, on the reverse strand, counting down.
TATAGTCTTTAGGTAGTGGCTTAGTCCCTGGAAGCTCTGGTTGCTTGGCATTGGTGTACATATGGAGTCTCAAGCCCTTCAAGCTCTTCCAGTTCATTCTCTGATTCCTTCAACGGGGTCCCGCTTCAGTTCAGTGGTTTGCTGCTGGCATTCGCCTCTGTATTTGCTGTATTCTGGCTGTGTCTCTCAGGTTCGATCTACATCCGCTCCTGTCGGTCTGCACTTCTTTGCTTCATCCATCTTGTCTAATTGGGTGGCTCTATATGTATGGGCACATGGGGCAGGCTCTGAATGGGTGTTCCTTCAGTCTCTGTTTTAATCTTTTGCCTCTCTTCCCTGCCAAGGGTATTCTTGTTCCCCTTTTAAAGAAGGAGTGAAGCCTTCACATTTTGATCATCCGTCTTGAGTTTCATTTGTTCTAGGCCACTAGGGTAATTCAAGCATTTGGGCTAATAGCCACTTATCAGTGAGTGCATACCATGTATGTCTTTCTGTGATTGGGTTAGCTCACTCAGAATGATATTTTCCAGTTCCAACCATTTGCCTACGAATTTCATAAAGTCGTTGTTTTTGATAGCTGAGTAATATTCCATTGTGTAGATGTACCACATTTTCTGTATCCATTCCTCTGTTGAAGGGCATCTGGGTTCTTTCCAGCTTCTGGCTATTATAAATAAGGCTGCGATGAAATATAGTGGAGCACGTGTCTTTTTTATATGTTGGGGCATCTTTTGGGTATATGCCCAAGAGAGGTATAGCTGGATCCTCAGGCAGTTCAATGTCCAATTTTCTGAGGAACCTCCAGACTGATTTCCAGAATGGTTGTACCAGTCTGCAACCCCACCAACAATGGAGGAGTGTTCTCTTTCTCCAAGATCCTCGCCAGCATTTGCTGTCACCTGAGTTTTTGATCTTAGCCATTCTCACTGGTGTGAGGTGAAATCTCAGGGTTGTTTTGATTTGCATTTCCTGATGACTAAAGATGTTGAACATTTCTTTAGGTGTTTCTCAGCCATTCGGCATTCCTCAGCTGTGAATTCTTTGTTTAGCTCTGAACCCCATTTTTTAATAGGGTTATTTGTCTCCCTGCGGTCTAACTTTTTGAGTTCTTTGTATATTTTGGATATAAGGCCTCTATCTGTTGTAGGATTGGTAAAGATCTTTTCCCAATCTGTTGGTTGCCGTTTTGTCCTGACCACAGTGTCCTTTGCCTTACAGAAGCTTTGTAGTTTTATGAGATCCCATTTGTCGATTCTTGATCTTAGAGCATAAGCCATTGGTGTTTTGTTCAGGAAATTTTTTCCAGTGCCCATGTGTTCCAGATGCTTCCCTAGTTTTTCTTCTATTAGTTTGAGGTGTCTGGTTTGATGTGGAGGTCCTTGATCCACTTGGACTTAAGCTTTGTACAGGGTGATAAGCATGGATCGATCTGCATTCTTCTACATGTTGACCTCCAGTTGAACCAGCACCATTTGCTGAAAATGCTATCTTTTTTTCCATTGGATGGATTTGGCTCCTTTGTCAAAAAATCAAGTGACCATAGGTGTGTGGGTTCATTTCTGGGTCTTCAATTCTATTCCATTGGTCTATCTGTCTGTCTCTGTACCAATACCATGCAGTTTTTATCACAATTGCTCTGTAATACTGCTTGAGTTCAGGGATAGCGATTCCTCCAGAAGTCCTTTTATTGTTGAGCATAGTTTTAGCTATCCTGGGTTTTTTGTTATTCCAGATGAATTTGCAAATTGTTCTGTCTAACTCTTTGAAGAATTGGATTGGTATTTTGATGGGGATTGCATTGAATCTGTAGATCGCTTTTGGCAGAATGGCCATTTTTACTATATTAATCCTGCCAATCCATGAGCATGGGAGATCTTTCCATCTTCTGAGGTCTTCTTCCATTTCTTTCTTCAGAGTCTTGAAGTTCTTGTTGTACAAATCTTTTACTTGCTTGGTTAAAGTCACACCGAGGTACTTTTTATTATTTGGGTCTATTATGAAGGATGTCGTTTCCCTAATTTCTTTCTCAGCTTCTTTCTTTTTTGTGTAGAGGAAGGCTACTGATTTATTTGAGTTAATTTTATACCCAGCCACTTTGCTGAAGTTGTTTATCAGCTTTAGTAGTTCTCTGGTGGAACTTTTGGGATCACTTAAATATACTATCATATCATCTGCAAATAGTGATATTTTGACTTCTTCTTTTCCGATCTGTATCCCCTTGACCTCCTTTTTGTTGTCTGATTGCTCTGGCTAGAACTTCAAGAACTATATTGAATAAGTAGGGAGAGAGGGGCAGCCTTGTCTAGTCCCTGATTTTAGTGGGATTGCTTCAAGTTTCTTCCATTTAGTTTAATGTTAGCCACTGGTTTGCTGTATATGGCTTTTACTATGTTTAGGTATGGGCCTTGGATTCCTATTCTTTCCAGGACTTTTATCATGAAGGGTGTTGAATTTTGTCAAATGCTTTCTCAGCATCTAATGAAATGATCATGTGGTTTTGTTCTTTCAGTTTGTTTATATAATGGATCACGTTGATGGTTTTCCAGATATTAAACCATCCCTGCATGCCTGGGATGAAGCCTACTTGATCATGGTGGATGATTGTTTTGATGTGCTCTTGGATTCGGTTTGCCAGAATTTTGTTGAGTATTTTTATGCCGATGTTCATAAGGGAAATTGGTCTGAAGTTCTCTTTCTTTGTTGGGTCTTTGTGTGGTTTAGGTATAAGAGTAATTGTGGCTTCAGAAGGAGTTCGTAGTGCTCCATCTGTTTCAATTTTGTGGAATAGTTTGATAATATTGGTATGAGGTCTTCTATGAAGGTCTGATAGAATTCTGCACTAAACCTGTCTGGACCTGGGCTCTTTTTGGTTGGGAGACCTTTAATGACTGCTTCTATTTCCTTAGGAGTTATGGGGTTGTTTAACTGGTTTATCTGTTCCTGATTTAACTTCGGTACCTGGTATCTGTCTAGGAAATTGTCCATTTTCTGCAGATTTTCAAGTTTTGTTGAGTATAGTCTTTTATAGTAAGATCTGATGATATTTTGAATTTCCTCTGAATCTGTAGTTATGTCTCCCTTTTCATTTCTGATTTTGTTAATTTGGACACACTCTCTGTGTCCTCTCGTTAGTCTGGCTAAGGGTTTATCTATCTTGTTGATTTTCTCAAAGAACCAACTTTTGGTTCTGTTGATTCTTTCTATGGTCCTTTTTGTTTCTACTTGGTTGATTTCGGCTCTGAGTGTGATTATTTCCTGCCTTCTACTCCTCCTGGGTGTATTTGCTTCTTTTTGTTCTAGAGCTTTTAGGTGTGCTGTCAAGCTGCTGACATATGCTCTTTCCTGTTTCTTTCTGCAGGCACTCAGCGCTATGAGTTTTCCTCTTAGCACAGCTTTCATCGTGTCCCATAAGTTTGGGTATGTTGTACCTTCATTTTCATTAAATTCTAAAAAGTTTTTAATTTCTTTTTCTTTATTTCTTCCTTGACCAGGTTATCATTGAGTAGAGCATTGTTCAATTTCCACGATATGTGGGCATTCTTCCCTTTATTGTTATTGAAGACCAGCTTTAGGCCGTGGTGGTCCGATAGCACGATGGGATTATTTCTATCTTTCTGTACCTGTTGAGGCCTGTTTTTTTTGACCAATTATATGGTCAATTTTGGAGAAAGTACCATGAGGAGCTGAGAAGAAGGTATATCCTTTTGCATTAGGGTAGAACGTTCTATAAATATCCGTTAAGTCCATTTGGCTCATGACTTCTCTTAGTCTGTCTACGCCTCTGTTTAATTTCTGTTTCCATGATCTGTCCATTGATGAGAGTGGGGTGTTGAAGTCTCCTACTATTATTGTGTGAGGTGCAATGTGTGTTTTGAGCTTTAGTAAGGTTTCTTTTACGTATGTAGGTGCCCTTGTATTTGGGGCATAGATATTTAGGATTGAGAGTTCATCTTGGTGGATTTTTCCTTTGATAAATATAAAGTGTCCTTCCTTATCTTTTTTTATGACTTTTAGTTGAAAATTGACTTTATTTGATATTAGAATGGCTACTCCAGCTTGCTTCTTCCGACCATTTGCCTGAAAGTTGTTTTCCAGCCTTTCACTCTGAGGTAGTGTCTGTCTTTGTCTCTGAGGTGTGTTTCCTGTAGGCAGCAGAATGCAGGGTCCTCGCTATGATCCAGTTTGTTAATCTATGTCTTTTTATTGGGGAGTTGAGGCCATTGATGTTGAGAGATATTAAGGAATAGTGATTATTGCTTCCTGTTATATTCATACGTGGATGTGTTATGTTTGTGTGCTTTTCTTCTCTTTGTTTTGTTGCCAAAACGATTAGTTTTTGCCTCTTCTTGGGTATAGCTTGCCTCCTTATGTTGGGCTTTTACCATTTATTATCCTTTTGTAGTGCTGGATTTGTAGAAAGATATTGTGTAAATTTGGTTTTGTCATGGAATATCTTGGTTTCTCCATCTATGTTAATTGAGAGTTTTGCAGGATACAGTAGCCTGGGCTGGCATTTGTGTTCTCTTAGGGTCTGTATGACATCAGTCCAGGATCTTCTGGCCTTCATAGTTTCTGGCTTAAAAGTCTGGTGTGATTCTGATAGGTCTGCCTTTATATGTTACTTGACCTTTTTCCTTACTGCTTTTAATATTCTTTTCCTTATTTTGTGCGTTTGGTGTTTTGACTATTATGTGACGGAGGTGTTTTTTTCTGGTCCAATCTATTTGGAGTTCTGTAGGCTTCTTGTATGCCTATGGGTATCTCTTTTTTTAGGTTAGGGAAGTTTTCTTCTATGATTTTGTTGAAGATATGTACTGGTCCTTTGAGCTGGGAGTCTTCACTCTCTTCTATACCTATTATCCTTAGGTTTGATCTTCTCATTGAGTCCTGGATTTCCTGTATGTTTTGGACCAGTAGCTTTTTCCGCTTTACATTATCTTTGACAGTTGAGTCAATGATTTCTATGGAATCTTCTGCTCCTGAGATTCTCTCTTCCATCTCTTGTATTCTGTTGGTAAAGCTTGTATCTACAGCCCTTGTCTCTTCTTTTGGTTTTCTATATCCAGGGTTGTTTCCATGTGTTCTTTCTTGATTGCTTCTATTTCCATTTTTAATTCCTTCCACTGTTTGATTGTGTTTTCCTTTAATTCTTTCAGGGATTTTTGTGTCTCCTCTGTATGGGCTTCTACTTGTTTATTTATGTTTTCCTGAATTCTTTCATGCATTTTTTATGATTCCTCTCTGTAGGCTTCTACTTGTTCTCTAAGGGAGTTCATCATGTCTTTCTTGAAGTTCTCCAGCATCATGATCAAATATGATTTTGAATCTAGATCTTGCTTTTCTGGTGTGTTTGGATATTCCATGTTTGTTTTGATGGGAGAATTGGGTCTGATGGTGCCATGTAGTCTTGGTTTCTGTTGCTTGGGTTCCTGCGCTTGCCTCTCGCCATCAAATTATCTCTAGTGTTACTTTGTTCTGCTATTTCTGACAGTGGCTAAACTGTCCTATAGGCCTGTGTGTCAGGAGTGCTGTAGACCTGTTTTCCTCTTTCAGTCAGTTATGGGGACAGAGTGTTCTGCTTTCAGGCGTGTAGTTTTTCCTTTCTACAGGTCTTCAGCTGTTCCTGTGGACCTGTGCCTTGAGTTCACCAGGCAAGTCACTTGCAGCAGATAAGTTAGTCTTACCTGTGGCCCCGAGGCTCGAGTTCGGCTGCTGGGTTCTGCCCACGGGCTCTCCATGCGGTGGCAGCGACCGGGAAGATCTGCGCCCACGCCTCTTCCGGGAGCCTCCAGGCACCAGGGTTCCAGATGGCCTCCGTGTTTTCCTCTGAATCAGCAATGTGTAGAGAGCAGTCTCTTCTGGTTTCGCAGGCGGTCTGCCTCTCTGAAGGTTTAGCCTCCCTCCCACGGGATTTGGGGTGCAGAGAACTGTTTACCCGGTCTGTTTCCTTCAGGATCCGGGCGGTGTCTCAGGCAGGGCCCTGCTGCTCCTGGGCCCTCCCCACAGGAACCCAGAGGCCTTGTACAGTTTCCTCTTGGGTCAGGGATGGGGGCAGGGTGGGCAGTGTTGGTGGTCTCTTCCGCCTGCAGCCTCAGGAGGCCCCCATGGGTTCCAATCCAGGCATTGATTTTGGGAAGGTATAAAAAAGATTAGTTTCTTACTTTTTCTAGGGTGTAACTTGCCTCCTTGTATTGGGCTTTGCCATTTATTATCCTTTGTACGGTTGGATTTGTAGAAATATATTGTGTAAATTTGGTTTTGTCATGGAATATCTTGGCTTCTCTCAATGCTAATTTATAGATTTGCTAGATACAGTAGCCTGGGCTGGGATTTGTGTTCTCTTTTGGTCTATATGACATCTGTCCAGGATCTTCTGTCTTTCATAGTCTCTGATGAGAAGTCTGGTATAATTCTGATAAGTCTGCCTTTATGTTATTTGACATTTTTCATTTACTGCTTTTAATTTTCTTTCTTTGTTTTGTGCAGTTGATGTTTTGACTATTATGTGATGGGAGAAACTTCTTTTCTGGTTCAATCTTTTTGGAGTTCTGTAGACTTCTTGTATGTTTATTGGCATCTTTTTCTTTAGGTTAGGGAAGTTTTCTTCTATGATATTTTTGAAGATATTCACTGGCCCTTTAAGTTGAGAGTATTTAATCTCTTCTATACCTATTATCCTTAGATTAGTTCTTCTCATTGTGTCTTGGATTTCTTTTATGTTTTAGGCTTGGAGCTTTTTGCAGTTTACATTACCTTTAACAATTGTGTCGATGTTGTCTATGGTATCTTCTGTTCCTGAGATTCTCCCTTCTATCTCTTGTATTCTGTTGGTAATGCTTGCATCTATGAATCCTGATCTCTTCCCTAGGTTGTCTATGTCCAATGTTGTCTTCCTTTGTGCTCTCTTTATTGTTTCTATTTCCATTTTTAACTCCTGGATGATTTTGTTCATTTCCTTCTTCTGCTTGGTTGTTTTTACCAGTAGTTCTTTAAGGGGAGTTTTTGTGTTTCCTTTTTAAGGGCTTCTAGTTGTTTACTTGTGCTGTCCTGTATTACCTTAAGGGAGCTATTTATGACCTTCTTAAATTCCTCCATCATCATGATAAAATGTGATTTTAATCTAGATCTTGCTGTTCTGGTGTGTTTGGATATCCATTGTTTGCCTAGGTGGGAGAATTGGGCTCTGATGATGACAAGTAGTCTTGGTTTCTATTGCTTGGTTTCCTGTGCTTGCCTTTATATATCAGGTTGTCTCTGGTGTTAGCTTATCTTACTCTTTCTGATGGTGGCTTGACCCTCCTGTAGACCTGTGTTTCAGCACTCCTGGAGGCCTGTTTTCCTGTTTCCCTTCAGCCAGTTATAGGAGCAGAGTGTTCTGCTCTCAGGCCTGTTGTAGCTCCTTGAAGTTGGTTTTCAGCTCTCCCTGAGGGCAGGAACCGGAAGGGTCCTGCCCCTACTGCTCCTAGGTCCCTGTTCGCAGTGAGCCCAGATGGCACAAGGCATTTTCCTCTTTAGTTGGAAATTTGAGCAGAGTTCTCAGGACTGTCTGCCCCTCTGATGGTCTAGTCACCCCCCATGGGACTTGGGTGCAGGGAGCTCTTTGACTGGTTCAGTTAAGATCTGGGCACAGATTGGACCACAGGGCTCCTGCAGCTTGAATGCTCCTATATTGCTGTGTCCAGTGGCACTATGAATTTTCCTCTTGTGCCAGGGATGTGGGCAAAGGTGGGCAGAAGTGGCAGTCTGCCCTGCTTTGCAATCTCAGGATTGCCCACACTTCTGGGTGTTCTACTTTCTATCTCCCACGGGATTTGGGATCAGGGAGCTATGGGCCCATTTCCAAAATTTATAGATAAATATAACTTGCAATTTATAAAATTTTCAAAAGATATACAAGAAAAACAATAAGCATACGGATGAACATTTGCCTCCCACCCCCATGTTTTAGATTATGTAGTTTAATTTTACCTTTATACAATAAAATTAGCTGAGAGTAAGCTTGATGCCCACAAGTATCATAAAAGTTTGTCAGATTTCAGTAGTCTTTTTTCAGAAAGTAAATTCAACTGACTGGAATGAATAAGCAAAGACTCAGGGGAATTGTTTCCAAAAGCTCATAAGATAGAGGATTGCTAGCTCAATTACAAAGTACTTTCATCCTTGAACAAGAAGAAAGAAAAAAAAAATACATGAGCAAAATAATTCAGTAAATATGTTAATAGTTTCTCAGATAAAACATACACTTGTGTGTGTTTTTGTAAAGTCATGAAAATATCTTCAGTAATTTATTACATGTTGTAATTAAAATTAAAGGGGTTTCTGGCATATACCTCTAAAATATTTGTAGGGCTATGGGCACCACATCTGCTCTGCTACAGGGCTAGGCCTTCTATAAGAGATTAGACAGCAGTACTGTAGGCAAAAGTCTTCTCTATTGCTCCCCATGACAGATCCTGATGAAAAGAGACAGTCCATGGTTTTAAGGCATTTATTGTCATGGCAGAAAGTGGATGAGTAAAACCATACTCTACCTCTCAGAGTGGGCCTGAGGTTAAATATCTTTTTCAGGGAGGAGCGTTTGGGAAGGAAATTTTATTGACTAAGCCCTTCAGGTACCTCATTAAAAATGGAGACATTTCTTGAGCCTACATCCTCTATGTGTGGAAGCGTTTGGGGCATTTCCCATATGTGACTGATGGCCACAAATCTATGGGGTTATGGAACTAGAGACAGGGGCCTGGTACCTGAGAATCATGAGAAACTACTGTGGTCACTTCAGAGTCTCCTGGGTTTCTAGTCATAGTTCAACTGGAGACCAAGCTACCTTTCACAGTTCCACAAATATTCAATATATTCCCTGTATGGATTCTATTGTTAATCTGAGCATGACAAAGGATAGGTCTGAAAAATTTATAGCTATCTGGGATTATAAAGACACTATTTTAGAAATAATTAGGTAAATTATGCATACATTCAATAATATATGTGAATTTCAAAATATTGATAATATCTAATGTTGATAATCATGGGGGAAAACTGAGCCATTTCTGATAAGTTCCTGAACCCATATCTTCAAAAAGAGATGAAACAAAGTACCAATTTATAAAATGGATTATATATTCTTTTCCAAATACCACACAATTGGAGGAATAAAAGACTTGTTGTATTCTATTCTTTATTAAACTATTTTAGATGCCTGCTCATAAATATGTATTTTGCTGTGAATTAAACAGAATGATGAAATATCAGGTAATGTCTTTTATTAATATATATATATATATATATATATATATAAAATTCAAATGAGCAAGTGACTATGAAATGTCCTTATCCATTTCACTTGATAACTTTTGGATAGAAGTCTACTTTATTGGATATTAGGATGGCAACTCCCTCTTGTTCATTGGAACTGTTTGCTTGGAAGACTTTTATCCCACCTTGAACTCTGAGGTATTTTCTGTCTTTGTCATTGAGCTATGTTTTTTGTAGGTGGTATTATATGTATATGATTCTTTCCTTTTGGTTTTCTTGTGAGATTATTAATTTCTTGTTTGTTTTCTCACTTTGGTGTAGGTACCCTCCTTGAGTTGGAGTTTTGCTTCTAGAATCATCTGAAGTGATGGATTAGTAGACAGATATTGTTTATATTTTGTTTTGTCATGGAGTATCTTGGTTTCTCCATCTATGGTGACAGAGAAGTTTTCAGTGTGTAGTAGTCTGGATTAGTATTTTTGTTCTCTTAGGGTCTGCATGACCTCTGTCCAGGCTCTTCTGGCTTTCAGGGTCTCTGTTGAGAAGTCTGGTGTTAGGCTGGAGAAATGGCTCAGCCGTTAAAGGCTAGGCTCACAACCAAATATATAAGAGAAGTCTGGTGTAATTCTGATAGGTTTACCTTTATATGTTACTTAGCCTTTTCCTCTTACAGTTTTTAATATTCTTTCTTTCTTCTGTGGTTTTTGATTATTATGTAACAAGAATATTTTCTTTTCTGGTCCAATCTATAGGCTTCTTGTGCATTTTTGGCCATCGCTTGCTTTCTCTCTCTCTCTCTCTCTCTCTCTCTCTCTCTCTCTCTCTCTCTCTCTCTCTCTCTTTTAATTAGATATTTACTTATTTACATTTCAAATGTTATTCCCTTTCCCAGTTTCCTGTCCATAATCCCTTTATCCCCTCCCACTCCCCTTCTTTTATAAGGGTGTTCCTATCCCCATCCACCCCCCCTTATCACCCCCTCCAACATTTCTTTGTACTGGGGGCCAAGTTTGGCAGGAACAAGGGCTTATCCTTCCATTCTTTCTTTAAGTTGGGAAGTTTTCTATGATTTTGCTGACGAATTTTCAGGTCTTTTGAGCTAGGAATCTTCACTCTCTTCTCTTCATATAATTCTTAGGTTTCATCTCTTCATTTTGTCATGAATATCCTGGATGTTTCACTGGGCCTTTACTTTAGTTCTATTATTCGATTTGGAAACTTGAATGAGATGGCATGTAGTAGGAATGATAAATAAATCAGTTATATCAGAAATAGCATTGATTTGACTTCTATATGCAGTCTTCCAATTTAACCAGTACCATTTATGAAAGATTGTGGTTTTTTCAGGGTATATTTCTAGTTTCTTTATTAAAACTAGGTGTTCATAAGGGTAGAGATTTATGTCTGGGCCTTTACTTTAGTTCTATTATTCGATGTGTCTCATTTTATGCCTATGGGATTTTGTTACTCTATGTTGGTAGTACATCTTGAAAACAGGACTGTAAGATTTCCAGCTTATTGTACTACAGAAGTGATTCAGTGACATCAATACGAAACTGTATACTCTGAATATGATAGAAGAGAAAGAAGAATAACCTTGAACATATTGGCACAGAAGATGAATTTCTGAATAGGACACTAAAGACAAATGATACCTCATGAATTTGAAAAACTTCTGTATAGCAAAAGATACAATCAATCAGACAAAGCACAAGCCTAAAGAATGAGAAAAGCTTTTTGCCAACTCTATGTGCAATAGAGTTGCACAAAAAGCTTAGTACTTAAAACATAAAATGAAATTAAGATAAAACAAAGACAAAAACAAAACCCAAATAATTCAATTATTAAAAATGAGGAACAGATATAAACTGGAATCTCAATAAATAAATCTCAAATGGTTGAGAAACATTTAAAGAAATGTTCAACATTCATAACCATCAAGTAAATGCAAAACAAAATTGATTTGAGAATCTATCTTATGTAGGGAACTACAACGTGCCACGCCTCAAAGATGGCGCTGGTTTCTGCCTTCCACCCTCCCGACAGTGAGCTCTCCTTGTAGTATACAAGTCCTATGCCTGCCTGGCCTGCTAGCTTCCGCACAGTGACAGCCTGTCTGCATGACCCACATGGCACATTGAGGTTGATCGGCGTTGGGTATTTAAGTCAATGCAGGGTGTTCCCGGGGAAGAGAGAAGCAGCTTGTACAAGGTTCCTGAATTAACTGCTTGAAGAAGATCTCTGCTAGTCGTGTCTTCCTCGCTGGTTGAGGTTGGGCATGACAACTGGTAGCCCATAAGGGAAACTAACAACGAATCCACCGTAAAGGAAACCAACTCTCTCTGAGATCATAACTTCTTGCAGTCAGGGAAGAGCGAGTGTAAGTTCCCCAGGTAACGTGGGACACAATACAAGTCCACACTAGTAAGCGGCAATAAGGTCTCCGGGTGTGGAGTGAGTGTAAAGTCTAAGTTTATGGACCCCGCTCTAGTGGTGGTGTGTTGGTTGATAGCCAACATTATTTTTTGAAGCATAGTATTTTATCTGTGCTCGTGCTTTCAGCCCGCACATGAGGGAGGAGTGAAACTAGCCACGGAGCCGCTGCAGCGAGCATGGGGACTTCTCAGTCTCACCCAATTTTTCTGGCTCTTCAAGAGCTGTTTGAAAGAAAAAGGCTTAGGATGAAAAGAAGCACTATAGAGAGATTTCTTAGTGAGTGCGATGCCATTGCACCCTGGTTCGCCGTCTCTGGGAATCTCATGGTGGGCAGCTGGAATAAGGTGGGGAAGGATCTAGATTTTGCTTGGGAGCAAGGAACCTTGAAGGCGGGCGTTCAGCTGGTATGGCACTTAGTGCGTAGCTGCCTAGAAGATCAGAAATGCTGTCAGCAGGCTATAGATAAGGCACAGCCTGCGTTAGAAATGCTACAGGAGGAACAATCTCAAAACGCTGAGAGTGAGGCGGGGGAGGACTCTAAGGAAAACAAGAACAAGAAAGGAATTTATCCATCCCTCAAAGAACAGGGTCAAAAAAAAAAAATTCCAGTTGCTGCCTTCAGTGGCCAGACCTTCAACACTTGCTCACAGAAGGAGAGCGTTCATTAAGAGAAGTTCTTTAAGGGTGCCTGCCTTATCTGCTGGCCTTATTCCAAGAGAGGAGTTGCTCTCCAACATTGAGTAACCTTCCCTGTTGGTCATCATTGACATGGAGAGTACCTTTGATTCTATCCCCTCAGCAGCCAGTTCCTGCCCCTATGGTCAAAATGCCCCAGGTTTGGGGGCAGGGGAGCCCCTGAAGTAGTTTCAGAAAAAGTCTGCAGCAGACTATGAGTAACTTTGTTTTGCCAGACAGAACAGGCTTTACTCTAGGATGATAAGAGGAGAAAGTCTTGGCACCAGCTCTTCAGCTTACTCCAACTGGAGGCTGTGGCCAAGGTCAAGATTAATGTTTTGTTTTACATGAGCCTTTAGCCCACTGAGACAGTTTGATAAAGGGCTGCTACTGAGGTCCTGAAAGTCCCAGGTGAACTGGTTACAATTCTTTTGTCAGCCACTTGACATCTAACACCCAGGTCTACCGCCAGGCTCCAAGGGTGGGTCTCCAAAGGGCTGGAAAATGTCCCACCAATCTGACTAAGGTTAAAAAAAAATAAAAAAATAAAAAAAGATATAAAGAGAAAGTTACAGAAAATGGAAGGATTAGGCTAAGTCGCTGAGAGTTAGTGTAAGTTGCAGAGAAAGTGAAGTTGAAGTGTACACATAAGTGGACAGCATCTAGTAGCTGTAGAGGAAGATACAGAAGATATGAACAGAGAGACTGAAAAAGAGAAAGAAAATAGAAGGTAAAGAGAGCAGGAAGCTAGAGAAATAAAGAGACAAAAGAAAAGGAAAGATCACAAAGGGGACTCCGAAGAGTCCTCAGGGGAAGAGAGTGATAATGAGGAAGAATTACAAGAACTTATGGATCAGCTTAAAAGACAGAGACTCAGAAGCGAAAAGAGGAAGGAGCGAAAAGAATAGGGTAAGAATAGGAATGAGGAAGGGGTGGAGCCCACGACTCCCCCTCCCTATGGGCCAGGAAAACTGGGCGTGACCTTCTGCCCAGAAGTGTGGAGAGCAGTTCGTACTGAGCTGCATTTGGCCTATCCTGTCTATGTGGATGCTAATCAACAGGGATATCACGAGCCTCTTTATTTCAAGATGATTAAAGCCTTGGCTGAGTCAGTGAGAACATATGGTATCACTGCCTCCTTTACTATTGCTCAGATAGAGGCTCTGCACAGATTTTGCATGACTTGTAATGATTGGACCAACCTGGCACAAGTGTGCCTCAGTCCAGGACAGTATTTGGACTGGAGAGCTTTTCTCGCTGAGATGCATCCACTTTATGGTTGATATCCTTTTAACTACAAAGAATGAAGAGATTTTGGATTTAATATATGGAAATTTAGTTAAGTTGTTAGAAGGTAAGAGATTGTTTATTGCCCCTGAGAAGGTACAAAAGGGCAGTCTAGTAACGTACTTAGGAGCAAATATAAGCCCTTATACTATTATCCCCCAGAAGGTTGAATTGAGGAAAGATAATCTTAAGATGCTCAATGATTTTCAAAAATTATTGGGAGATATTAATTGGATTAGATGCTATTTAAAATTGCCAAATCATGATTTAAGACCACTATATAATATCTTGGCTGGGGATTCAGCCTTAGATTCTCCTAGACAATTGACTGAGTAGGTGAGAGAAGCATTAAGGAAAGTTGAAAAGGGCTTACAAACAGCAAGTTTACATCGATGGAAAGAGGGTGCTGACATTATATTGTGCATTCTAGCCACTTACATGCAGCCCACAGGATTGTTGTGGCAGGATGGACCTCTGCTTTGGGTATACCCCAAAACTTCTCCAGCCAAATCAATAGAACATTATCCCTCAAGTGTTGCTGAATTGGCCTTGACTGGAGTCCAACAGAGCATTCAATTCTTTGGTGTGTCTCCAGCCTCATTGATAGTGCCGTACAGAAGTCAACAGATAAAAATTCTGTGTGGCACAGTGGATGATTGGGCTATATTACGATGTGGATTTCATGGAGAAATAGATAATCATTATCCAAAACACATTTTGCTATCATTTTTAAGGAACATCCGTAATTTTTCCTAAAGTTACCTCCTGTGTTCCCCTACAGGGGGCCCCAAGTATTTTCACAGATGGATCAAAAACCGGTTGTGGAGCCTATATGGTTGACCATCTAGAGCCAATTTTATGCCAATATCAACCTGGCTTTCCACAAGTAATTGAACTCAAGATTGTGCTAGAAGTGTTTAAAAATTGTTCTTTTGCCTTTAATCTGCTCTCTGATTCATCGTATGTTGTTAATACAGTCAAGATAATAGAAGTGGCTGGCCCTATTAAAACCAACAGTACGATATGCTAGTTATTGAGAGAACTTCAGGAGTTGATCTTGGGAAGAGATCAAAAGTTTTTTATCCAACATATCAAAGCTCATACTGGCCTACCTGGTCCTTTAAGGGAAGTAAATGATATTATAGACCGATGGACCAGGACAGAATGTATTTTCTTGAGCTCCTCTCTTGATTTGGCCAGACAGTTTCATCAACAATTTCATGTGCCTACAAAAACTTTAAACAAAAATTTCATTTGTCTAGAGCTGATGCTAAACAAATAGTTTTAGACTGCCCACAGTGTGTGACTTTCCTTCATCCCCCTAGTATGGGGGTTAATCCCAGGGGCTTACTGCTTTGAAGATTTGGCAAATGGACATAACTCACATATCTGGATTTGGGACCTTAAAATACATTCATGTTTCTGTGGATACCTGCTCAGGTGTCATCTATGCTACCCCTATGAGTGGGGAAAAAGCACGCAGCACTATTGGACACTGCCTAGAAGCCTGGGCTGCTTGGGGAAAGCCCCAACACTTAAAGACTGATAATGGCCCGGCATACACTGCCCACTCCTTCAAATCCTTTTACAAACAAATAGATATACAGTTGAGCCATGGCCTGCCTTATAATCCCCAAGGTCAAGGTATTGTTAAATGAACACATTGTACTTTGAAGGAATACATAATTAAACAAAAAGGGGAAATAGGCCATGGCAGAACTCCCAAGGAACAGATTGACACCCTATGACAGCTTGCACAATTGGGTTGTCAATAGATGTTTGCAGCCTTGAGCATGACCAGTATCCAATATGAAAATTTTACCCATGCAGCCAACCTCTCTAAACTATTATCTGGCTATCTTTTTGGTAATTAGACGGGAGAATTCGATTCCTTGATGGATCAGCTACGAGTTGCCATCGTAACTGTGAATTCCACGAGAGTGGATGCTGGCCTGGCTACAGGACTGTCGTCGAGGATTGCTGCCCCTATGAATCACCTGAAGGAGTGGGCGGGTATGGGAGCCTTTGCAGGATTGTTGATCTTAGTCTGCCTAATGAGCCTGTGGTGTCTCTGTAGAATGAGGTTGGTTCAGAGGTGGCACGCAGCTATGGTGATAGAGGCATTTGCAGCCACTGAAGCAGGAAAATCCCCTCAAGCCTGGCTTGCAGTCATTCAGAAAACCTAGTTGCACCTCGCCCCTGAGTATGTGTGAGTGACCCTACCCAGTGACGGGCAACTTCCCTTCTACCTAAGGCATGGAACCTTGTGGACGACGAGGTGCCCTAAGATGGGTTTAACGAAGGGATGATCCTAAGACAGGGGGGGAGGGGGGGCCGCCACACTCAGTGGTGCCTTTGCCTGTCTAATCAATTAAACAAAAAGTGGGAACTGTAGGGAGCTACGACATGCCGCGCCTCAAAGATGGCGCTGGTTTCTGCCTTCCACCCTCCCAACAGTGAGCTCTCCTTGTAGTATACAAGTCCTTATTTGGCTATGCCTGCCTGGCCTGCTAGCTTCCGCATAGTGACAGCCTGTCTGTGTGACCCACGTGGCACATTGAGGTTGGTCAGCGTTGGGTATTTAAGCCGATGCAGGGCCTTCCCCAGGGAGAGAGAAGAAGCTCGTACAAGGTTCCTGAATCAACTGCTTGAAGAAGATCTCTGCTAGTCGTGTCTTCCTTGCTGGTAGAGGTTGGGTGTGACAATCTTACACCTTGCAGATTAAAAAGGATCAATGGCACAATAGCTCATGTTTGTGAGGATTTAGAACAAAAGAATATCCTCTATTGTTGGTGGGAGTGCATGCTTAAATAACCACAATGAAAATCAATATGGTGGTTCCTCAGAAAGTTTGGAATCAATCTACATCAAGGCAAAACTATATCAATAGTGGCATATACAAAAGAACACTTCATCTTACCCAAAGATCACTTGCTCAAATGTATCCCTTGTAGATTTATTTCTAATATCTAGAAACTGAAAACAATCTAGATGTTTCTTGACAGAAGAATGGACAAGAAAAATGTGGTAGTGAAATCCTCAGTTGTTAAGAAAAAAAATAGGATGGATGAAAAAATCATCTTGAGTAACCTAACCCAGACCTAGAAATATAAATATTGAATGGAATCACTTATACAGGTTATTAGCCTTTAAGTAAATGATAGCAAAACTATAATCCATAGACCCCAAGAAGTTAGATAAAGAGGAGACACAGAGTATTTCTGGAGGGGAAAATAAATAGGTTTTAATGGTTTGGGTCATATTAGAAAGGAAAGGGTTGGGCTGGTGGTAGGGAAGATGGGGTAAAGAGAGTGTGGACAATGACTGTTAGAATTGGGGTAGAAACTTAAATGTGTCATGGAAAACTGGTGCAGATTAAATTTCTTGTAATCTGAGAAGGTGTTCCTTTTAAGGACTCCTAGTAATTGGGGATATGGAGTCTCAACAGACCATAACTTTTATCCAGAAAAGGCCTCCAATGGTGGGGCAACCTTATATTCAATTGAGTTGTTGGCAACAGGGGTCCATGAAAATTCTCAAAGAACACATACTGTTGGTAAAGTAAAGGGTAGCTCTCTGCAAACTAACAGCAAAGGTCCAATTGTTGACAACAACACCATACAACCCATAGAACACAGAAAATTCCAGTTGCTGACTACATGAAACCTTCACACCTACTACTAGACTCTATTTTGTGGTAAGGAAAAAAATATTGACATCTTTTTGAAAAATAGGCTAGTGCATCAATGCACAAAACTTGTAAAAGTAGCAAATTCATGTCTTACGTGATGTAAGGCTCAGCGCATAAGAAGAAATCCATCCCTGCTCTTGTGGTAAAAAAAAAAATAGTTTCTGTACCACACTAGTACTGGCACAGTAGGACCACATGATATCTGTGGGATATTTTCATCTCAGTAAGCAAAGTGTCTCACCCACTGAGATCCATCCTATCTCACACTGCTGACAGCTTCTTTCTGAGCACTACAGGAATCTCTCTACCTATCTAGTTCCCAGGGCAGGTTGTTACCATGCCAGACATATGCATCACAATTCTGTAGAGGCCCAATGAGTCCCACCACCATATAATCTCTTGAACTCAATTGAGTCACAATAGGAAGAACATATCATACAATAACCTCTGATCCAATTGATAAGTTATAATTTGCTCATCTAGACAGCACAAAATCCTGTACACACCCATCCCTTAAAATTTGTCTTAACAACTTATATCTATGCACAGAGAAGAACCTAAATATCTTCTACCATGTTATCCCAGCTCCTTCCTCCTCACTTTGACCCCTTCTCTCCTTTCTAAAACTTTTCTCCAGCCCATCCTTCCTTCTTGTCCAATGATAGGCAGCATTCTATCTTGTACCTGACTTCACCTGCATAATGGCATCAACCTACACCCTGACACTGCTTGGTTAATCAAGAATCAGAGACGAGATATTCCAGAGACCTAGGGTAAAAGCACACATGACTGGTCTTCTTTATAAAAAAAATCAATAATTTGAATCATAATGATATTCTGCTTGTAGATCAGTGTCTTATCTAATCATCTGGGAGGTATTCTTTGGAATCAGATAAAAACATACAGAGACCAACTTCTAGACATCATTTAGAGAAAGGGTAAATTGGAGGTCTTCATCAAATCATTCCCCCTCCCTTGCCATTTCTCAGAGAATTCAGAGGAAGAGGTGGCAGAAAGATTGGAAGAGCCAAAGGGGTTGGACCATATTAGGACACCAGATCCTTTGAATCAATTAAGCATGGCACATATGAACAAAAAGAAACTGAAGCAGCAAGCACAGAACCTATATTGTTCTGCATTAGGTCTCTCTCTCTCTCTCTCTCTCTCTCTCTCTCTCTCTCTCTCTCTCTCTCTCTGTGTGTGTGTGTGTGTGTGTGTGCGTATGATCATATTGAGCTTAGTATTTTTATGAGACTCCTTACTGTGCAACTGTATGGGTCTTTGACACCTGTGCCTGCTCTTATTAGGCTTCCATGAAAAACTTCAATATCCTTGTTTCTATTTTATCATATTGTATTTTATTTTTTCATGTTTGGGTATTAACTCTTTTAGGCTTAGTGTTTTCTAATACAGACAAAAATCAATGAGTGAATTCAGAGGTGGAAGAAAAGTGGGAGAGGAATTCAAAGGAATTAAAGGAGGCAAAACTATAAAATGATATATTGTATAAGAAAGGAATATGTTTTAGTAAAATACATATGAGAAAAATGATGTTGATTACCAAGACCTAAATTAAAAATGATTTGATAATCCAATCTTTTACAATATGAATCCAAACAATTGTCCTTGGAATATCCCTCACAGTAATGGTTATAGAATTATTAGATAAAATGTACTGGACACACAAGAATGGCCCCAGAATTCTATGGCAATTGCCCCAGTTCAAAAAAATAGTTATAACCCAAAATACTAAATATTGAATACTGTGAAAGTGAATCACTATTTCTGAACTTATGAAAGTATTTTCTTAGTTTTTTATACTTCTATGTAGATTTGCTTATATAGTGAACTATCAATATGACAGTACTCCAAAAATGGAAAATTAGCCTGATTCGTTGAATCACTAGGTTAATCTTGTTGATATATTTCTGATAATTAATCATCTTTGACAGATACATTGACTAATGTTCAATATACAAAACAAGAAAAATTATTATTTTTACAATGTGTATTCAGTGGACTAAATGAAAGAAGTTTATTTTATTAATAGTCACATTTTCATAAATTTTATGAGCTAATAGGGTTCAATTAATGTTGCCAAGTGGTGTGTTTCTTGTACATGTCTCTGGGGCAATGTGAAGTTGAGAGGGATGTGTAATGAATGGTTCAGCAGTTATACTGAAACCCTCGTCATTAGGAGATGGGTAATTAATGTGCATCTGTGTTAGGCTCATGGGGGCTCTCTAGGACCCTGATGTGTGCAAAAAAAGAAAAATTATGAGACTTGCAAGGAATTACAGCTGTTTTCAATTTCTTAAAATTTAGATCTACATCTGTCTTTAATTAGATACAATAAATTCCCGTTAATGTCATTAGGCAACATTCTATGTTTGGTTAAGGCATATGTGAACTGAGAAAACTGATTTCAAAAGCTCAGTAAGTCTCATGGCATCTTTTAATCTCACAAGACTGTTTTATAATGAAATACAGTCAAGTTCTACATAGCAGCCAATATAAAACTTCCTTCTCTTTATTTTGGTCTCTTTCTAATTATGTGTTAGTGAGTGAATTTTTATAGAAGTGCCAGATACTTTTCAGCAACAATCAGAGAGATGCAATCACAACACCCATGGAATAGACTTATTATGTAAAATATTACATATATTATTGACAATATCAAATAGTTTACTAGAATACAATCATCATGGATGCTACAGATGAGTAATCTGTTGATGTTCTAATTTCCAGAGAGATTCCAATTAAATTGCTTTTATCTCCTGAAGCAGAATAACAGTCCATATTCCTCCTGATAATAAAATGTATTCTTGGGGCAAGTGGCATGGTAAGTCTGTATTTTTTAAATGAAACTGTCATTATTTAATTAGTATGCAAGAGCATAGTCCTGGATTTTAAGAGAAAGATGACTCTCATGAGTGTCCTTGTTCAGTGGCCACCATAATTTTGCTTTCTGAAAAAGCTTCTGAGAGTTTGTACTTGTAATTAAACATTGCCTTTATTTAGAGTTTTAGTGATACTCTGCCAATTATTCCATTGAGATATTATCTTAAAATGACAATATCCCCATTTCATGTGCAATTGTATTAGAGTCACTATAAGCTTTAAAGATAATAGATAATATGAGCAGAATATGTTAGACTTTAAGATAAAATGTTTAGCATGAAACATAGACATACAAATGCATAGCAAGATGGATGGGAGATATTTCACCCACATAAAATCATACAGATTGGTTTTGATGTCAATGTTTTAGTAAAAGAACAAGATGTGGACATTATTCAAAAAAGTTATCATTACTGCTTGATTGACTTTCCACTCATTTTCTGAGCGTCCTACTCTGGCTAGATCATAACTTAGTTCTCCTTTTAGGTTTTGTTAGTTTGTTCATTCAAAAATTTCCATAAAGTTCCCTGAAAGGTCTGAATCTATTTAAATAACGATTAGGGATTTTTCCCTCTATATTCAAATAAGCATTGATTATTGTTGTCACTGGTATTTCATCATACAGCGTATCATTTCTTTACATCTATTGTATGCCAAGGTGTGTTTGTGTGCATGATTCAAGATAACAAGCTTGGATGGAAGGCACTTTTTTCAGTAGCTAATCTCCACAGGTTTCATTTTATATTTCATTATTGATTAGAAATATAGGATGTTCACACACATAAGCTGATCACTTACATGTGTTCTATTGCAAAATGTTTCCATAGATATTTAGTAAAAATTTGATTGTTATTATTTTTTAATGTTCTTGTTACTAATATGAGCTCCTTACACACTGGATACTAATTACATGTTAGATGTAGACGTTGCTTTATTCTATTATTATACTGTATGTTTTAGCTGCTTTACATAATGTTTCCTTCACCGGACAAGTTTATTTTTTTTTTCATATTCATGGCACCATTTTTTACAACAGCTTGGCAAAAGACTAAAATTAGCATTGAAAGAATAAACAAATAAATGTAGCATAATATACTCACAATTATGCAATATATACTGTTCTTAATGACATCCTGTAGTCTGTGAAGATATTAGATATAATTGTGAAAATAAAAACATAATAAAAATATATCATTAGAATCTAAACTGTGGGCTTTATAAAATTATCAAAATAAGCAACTTCACTACATATTTAGTAAATTTAAAATGTCCTTGTGTTCTTCATTCTTAAATATACAGTGATAGAAAGAAAAGTGATTGCTAGAGACTGAGAAGAATGTCTGCAAGTGGAGGAAGGTGACAGGCAGGTTAAAAAAGTACAATATTACAGATTAAGATAGCTAAATTCTTGCGTTCTATGCCACAGCAGGTGAATATAATTAACATTAAAGCAATGTAAACTTTAAATTTAAAACAAAGGAATATGGATATTTGTCCAAAATTGTACAAGAACCAGCCAGATGCTTCAGTAAGTAAAGAAACACAGAATCAATACAGATGCAAATTGATGCCCAAACCTCATATGGTAGAAAGGGAAAGCCTATGACAGTAGGTTGTTTTCTGATCTCCACACAAGAAAACACATACACATAAATAAATAAGTATAATCAAATATTTTAAATTATACAGGTATAGGATAAAGGATGTATTAATCTAGTGATATGGTCATTACCTCATCCATTTTTTAATCAGATTGTAACTTCAACTTCATTTAGGGATGTCTACAATCAAGTAAATTAAGCTAAAATTAGTTTAAAATTAGATGAAAATATTTTACTTTAATGAATATTTGCTATATTTGAGTGATTTCTGTAACTTATTAATGTAAAATTAGAAATAAGTGTGATCAAGGTGCCTTGTACAAAATTCCCCGATAATTAATAAAATATTATCTCATGGGAAAGCAAAAATATATAAACAAATGTGTGACAGGAATGAAGATTATTTAAGATAAGTCAGCTCCATATTTTGTTGCACTGATCTGAAATAGATCATTTGAAGATTAGAGGGGTACGTATTTAAAGCACAAAAAAATACAGGCATATTTTCACCCTTGCTGTATTAAGTATTGCATTTTATAAAAACTAAAATCAATAGATTTAAAAGAAAAAAATTAAGATTTTTCCAGGGACTAGCCAAGTGATCAAACCGCTTTGCTTCTCTGTCTTTTCTTCCTTTACCAGAAAGTGTATGAGTTACAATGGTTACTTTAGATGAGCTGTTAGAATTTGGAATAAGAATAAATACAAAGATTCTATGATAACTAGCATAAGTAGATGGGAGCTTCAATACAAATTAAGTAAAATTAAAATGCCCTTGTATTCTTTGTTCTTAAAATATATATCTGCCCTCTCACTTGCAATCCTTGGTAATTTGTCCGACTGTAACAAGTAATGAACGGATGAAGAAGAAAGATTCTGATTATAATAATACGGTCAAGGCATCTTTTTCTTTTCACCTTTACCACTAATATCCTCCAGACCCAATAGTATCAAAACAGACTAGAGAATGCCATTATTTTTTATACTAAAAACTAAAAGTTTATTTTTATTCTATTATTATTATTTTATTTATTTTATATTTGGATATTTTTATTTATATTTCAAATGTTATTCCTTTTCCTGGTTTCCTGTCCACAAACCCCCTATCCCATCCCCCATCCTCCTTCTTCTATGAGGGTATTCCCCCTCCCAAACCACCCACTTTCCTGCCTCCTCTACTGACACTGGTGGGGTGGGGCAGCCTTGGCAGGACCATGGGCTTCTCCTCCAATTGGTGGCCAACAAGGCCGGGCTCTGCTACATACGTAGCTGGAGTGTGAGTTTGTCCATGATGGTTTATTCCCTGGGAGCTCTGGTTCATTGTTATTGTTGTTCTTATGGGGTTGCAAGTCCCTTTAGCTCCTTCAATCTTTTCTCTAATACCTCTAATGGGGATCCTGGTCTCAGGTCAATGGTTTGCTATTAGCATTTGCCTCTGTATTTGTCACGCTTTGGCTGAGCCTCTCAGGGGACAGCTATATCAGGCTCATGTCAGCATGCACTTCTTGGCTTCATGAATATTGTCTAGGTTTGGTGGTTATATGTATGTATGTATGTATGTATGTATGTATGTATGTATGTATGTGCTGTATATCCACATAGGGCTGGCTCTGAATGGCCATTCTTTTAGCCTCTGCTCAAAAATTTGTCTCCATATCTCTCCCTATGAATATTTTTGTTCCCCCTTTTAAGAAGTACTGAAGCATCTGCACTCTGGTCATCCTTTTTTCTTAATCTTCATGTAGTCTGTGGATTGTGTACTTGGTAATTCAAGGTTTTGGGCTAATAGCCACTCATCAGTGAGTGAATTCCATGTGTGTTTTATTGTGATTGAGGTATCTCAGTCAGGATGGTATTTTCTAGTTCCATCCATTTGCATATGAATTTCATTAAGTCATTGTTTTTGATAGCTGAGTAGTACTCCATTGTGTAGATGTACCACATTTTCTGTATCCATTCCTCTGTTGAAGGGCATCTGGGGTCTTTCAAGCTTCTGGCTATTATAAATAGGACTGCTATGAACATAGTAGAACATGTGTCTTTCTTTTATGTTGGAGCATCATTTGGGTATATGCCCAGGAGAAGTATTGCTTGGTCTTCAGGTAATACAATGGCCAATTTCGTGAAGAAAGTTGAGATTGATTTCCAGAGTGGTTTTACCAGCTTGCAATCCCACCAACAATGAAAGAGTGTTGTCTTTCTCCACATCCTCACCAGCATCTGTTGTCACATGAGTTTTTGATCTTAGCCATTCCAACTCGTGGGAGGTGGAATCTCAGGTTGTTTTGATTTGCATTTCCCTGATGACTAAGAATGATGAACATTTCTTTAGCCATTCGATATTCCTCAGCTGAGAATTCTTTGGCTATCTCTGTATCACATTTTTAATAGGGTTATTTGATTCTCTGGTGTCTAACTTCTTGTGTTCTTTGTATATTTTGGATATTAGCCCTCAATCAGATATAGATTGGTAAAGATCTTTTCCCAGTCTGTTGGTTGCCGTTTTGTCCTAATGACAATGCCGTTTGCCTTACAGAAGCTTTGCAATTTTATGAGGTCCCATTTATCTATTCTTGATCTTATGACAGAATTCATTGGTGTTCTGTTCAGCAAATTTCTCCCAGTGTCCATGTGTTTGAGGCTCTTTCCCACTAATTCTTCTATTAATTTGAGTGTATCTGGTTTGATGTGAAGGTCCTTGATCCACTTGGACTTAAGATTTGTACAGGGTGATAAGAATGGATCAATTTGCTTTCCTCTATATGCTGACCTCTAGTTGAACCATCAGCATTTGTTGAAAATGCTATCTTTTTTCTACTGGATGGTTTTAGCTCCTTTGTCAAACTTTGTCAAAATTTGTCATTCGAGTTTTTAGCTAGTTTTTGTTAAAAGTGGTCAAAAGTATATATAACAAAAATCCATCTGTACAGTGAAACACTATGTAAAGCAGTGAAAACCTACCAAAAAAGTAGAAACATGAATGAGGGCCTGTCCCATAAGAAGCTTCCATTACTGTACATTGTGACTGAGACCACTCAGTCTACATACACTACTAATTGAAGCTTCTTCTATGGGCTGACTAGTTTTATGTCAATTTAAACACACTGGTGTTATGTGAAAGGTGGGATGCCCAATAGAGAAGACCTAAAAAAGATCTGGTTGTAGGACATATCCTTAATTAATGATAAGTGGGAGTGTCTGTTCTCGTTAGGGTGGTGCCATCCCAAACTGTTGCTCCTGTGTTCTGTGTGAAAGCGAGATCATAATCCATGTTGAGAAAGACAACAAACACCCCCTTTCCATGGTATCTCTGCACAGCAATAAAAGGTTAAAAAATGGAGTGTTATTTTATTCAATATGTGAAACTTGTACTAAATAAGGATGTCCAAATAAAGTATGGATAGATACACTAATAGTACTTTAATAAAATAAAAATTTCAAAATAGAATATATTACTTCAATAAAGTACTTACCTAAGCAATTAAGAGAAGCTGAAAAATTTGTTGTGCACAGATCAAATGAAAATCATATTCTATAACCAGTGTAAAAAATAAGGCTTTACCAATTTACATGTACTAGTAGCAGTGAATATATTTCAGAATATATTTTGGTTATATGCATTTTATTCTGGGTTGACTTGTCACCAACTTACAATTATCCAACAGTGTTACTTGTTTGTTTTTGCATTATATTTTTAAATGTAAATGAGTTGAAAGGGGTTAAATAAATACTTGTGTGTATTTGAAGCAAAAAAGTTGTTTTCTAGAAATTGATCACTGTGATATCTTAGCAGCCACTGAGCAGACTTCCACTCCTCTTCTGTCTTATATTCTGTAACTACAATTTTTCTTTTGCTTCATTTAGAAATTACTATTCAATAGTTGAAAAATGTCCAGACAATGTGCAGCCAAGTAATTTCTTTCACTTCTTTCAATCACGGATTGAGTATGATAATAATAAAATTACTTTTATGTTTTGTGCCATAATTAATCATCCTGAAATTTAAATAATGAAGGACAGTACTATTATGAAATTACATATTGCTGTTTCCAGCAGTATTTGAGGATAGGAAAGTGAATACCAGTTTATGAATCTACATTGTTATTATGAGAATTATTTTTGAATTCTAAGGAAGTAATTCTTTTAGATGATGAATGAAGTTTGTAACAAAAAAAGAATATTCAGGAAAGAACTTAGTTTTACCAAAGGACTGTTAATCTAGTGTGCTCTTTCTCCCTTTTTGTCTCTCAAACTCCTTGTTTCTAGCTATTATATTCAAAATCCTGTTTAGAAAATAGTGCCTACCTTGGTTTTTATGTTGTGTTTTTTCTTAGACCGTTCTTTTCTTTAATTCCAAGTAATGTTTTAAAACACTGTTTTAGTTACTATTCAGTACAGATACAATAACTTTAGAAATAGACCAAACTGAAAAACTTAACTAAGGAGAAAATTTCATGCTACCAAATAATTTAGTAGTTGATATGTGATCAAAAGTAATAATAACAACATATTTAAGGTAAAATAATACATTTATACTGATAGAGTAAACAGGAAGGCAAAAGAAGCTGTCCTTTCCATTACCTCAAATTGTCAAGCTATAACAATGTCTATTGGAAACTTACTGATTAAAAATATATCAAGTAGAATGAAATGCTGATTTTTAAATGTCTTGCTCTGTCTCATTTGTGTTTCAGACAAAATAGGTCAATTAATTATGATTAAATACATTGTACTTTATTTCACATTAAATTATAATTCTTGCTTAATACCATGAAATACACATCCAGCACAAAGATGTAGCATCCCAATACTACTCAGAGGGCAGTGAGCTTATAGAAAGAGAAACAGCTGAGCAAATATATTAACATCCATTTCTTCAGCCTTATGCCTGAGTCCAGTCCATTCTATACAGTTCCAATGCCCTCCTCTTCATCATCTAAAAGTTATACAGATACCATAGAGTTTATTTATATATCCTCTATGTTCTCTAATCTTAAATGGAGTGCCAAGTCCAGATCCACCAGGTACATACCATGAGTGATGGAATCAGAGGAATCTTAAGAAACTGGGCAAGAAATCCCAAGTTCTATCTTCTGCAAAGGGGAAGAGACACACCTTCCCAAAAGAGAATATGCTTAAATTTAGTTTCATATTTTAATTTATTCAATTTGCTTTTAAACAATTTCTGCACATTTATAGTGCATTCTAGTTGGTTATTTATTTACTTATTTACATCAAACTCTACCTCCCTCCCAGCAGCCCCTCATAGAAACCCTCTCCGATCCCCTCTCACCATCTCCTCTAAAAGTGTTTGGCATCCTGGGTGTCCCCCCAACCCTGCTACATCAAGTCTCTGCCAGGGTACTCACATTCTCTCTCAGTGAGACCAGGAAAGACATCCCTCTTGTGAAACGGATACCACAGTCAGGCTACAGCCTTAGACAGAGCCTCTGCTCCAGGTGTTGGGGATCCACATGTAGACTGTGTGTTTGGGGCCTCATTCAAATCTCGTATGTGTTCTCTGGTTGATTGCAAGAGGTTCAGGTTTATTGATTTCGTTGGACTTCCTGTGGTGTTCCCATCCACTGTAGGACCTTCCATCCTTCCCTCAGCTCTTTAATAAGAATCTGTGACCTCATTCCAATGTTTAGATGTGGGTAACTACTTCTGTTTCAGTCAGCTGCTAGGTAGAGCCTTTCAGAGAACAATTATGGTAGGCTCCTGTCTGTAATCATAACAGGATATCAATAATAATGTCAAGGATTGGTGTTTGTCTATAGGATGTATTTCAAGTTGGGCAGCTTTATGCTTTGACATTCCTTCGGTTTCTGCTACAACGTTGTCCCTGCATTTCTTTTAGACATGATAAGTTATGGGTTAAAAGTTTTGTGTGGGGGGAGGTGTTGGTGTTCTTATCCATCCACTGGGATCCTGCCTGGCTAAAAGAAGTGGCCTCTTTAGGTTTCATGCCCCCACTGTTAGGCATATTGACCCCTGGGAGCCTCCCCATCTTGGGTCTCTGTGACTTCTTAAAGATTCTCCTGACCCAAGGTCCCCAGTTGTTGCAGATTTCCATTCATTCTCCTGGCCATCTGACTTTCTCCTCACACCTGATTCTACCACCAACAAACCCTCCTCCTCATGTCCCTGTACCTTCCTTCTACTGTCTACTTCCCTCCCTCCCTCTGCCTCCTATGACTATTTTGTTCTCCCTTCTAAGTGTGATCCAAATATCTGTGCTTGGACCTTCCTTCTTGTTTAACTTCTTTGAGTTTCTGGAGTGTACCAGGGATATTCTGTACATTTAGGATAATATCCTTTTGTCAGTAGATACCTTGCAAGTCCTTCTGGGTCTAGGTTACCTCATACAGGATTATATCTTTTAGTTCCACACTTTTGCCTACAGACTTCATGATGACATTGACTTTAATAGCAGAAGAGTATTCTATAATGTAATTGAACCTTATTTTCTGTACTCATTCTTAGTTTGCAGGACATCTGGGTTGTTCCTATTATGAAAAAAAGCTATTATGAACATAGTAATGCACCTGCCCTTGTGGCATGATGGAGCCTCTTTTGAGTATATGGTTAGGAGTGGAATAGCTAGATGTTTAGGTTGAACTATTTCAGGTTTTCTGAGGAATCAACAGATTGATTTCCAGAGTGATTTTATAATGTTTGAAATTCTGCCAGAAATGGAGGAGCATTCCTGGCCAAAATGTGCTATCACTTGAGTTTTTGATCTTAGCCATTCTAGTTGGTATAAAGTGGACTATTAAGGTCATTTTCACTTGTATTTATCTGATATGTAAGGATTTGAGCATTTAAGTGCTTCTCAGTCATCGATTTTCCTTAGTTGAGAATTGTCTGTTTTACACTGTACCCAATTTTAATTGGGTTATTTGATTAGTTTCAGTCTGATTTCTCAAGTTTTTCATATATTTTGGATACTAGATGTTTGTCAGATGAGTCAGATGTAGAGTTAGTGAAGAGCTTTACCAAATCTGTAGGCTGCTGTTTTGTCTTACAGACAATATATGAGCGTTTGAGTTCCAAGAGGTCATATTTATCAATTTGTGACCTTCGTGCCTAAGCCATAGGTGTTCATGAAGTTGTGTTTTATATTAATATGTTCAAGGTTAATTCCTGCTTTCTCTTCTATGAGATTCAATGTATCGGGTTTTAGGTTGAGGTTTGATCTACTTAGACTTGTGTATTGTGCACAGTGATAAATATAGATCTATTAGCTTTCTTCTACATGTGCACATCCAGTTAGAGCAGCATCATTTGTTGAAAATGCTTTCTTTTTTTGTTATATGATCTAGACTTTTTCTCGAAACTTAAGTGTCCATAGGTATGTGGATTTATTTTTGTCTCTTTGATTTGAATCCCTTGATCAACCTGTTTGTTTCTGTCCCAACACCATGCAGTATCACCATCACTCTGTAGTACAGCTTTCAGGTCAGGGACGGTGATTGCTCTAGATATATTTTTTATTTTTCTGATCATTTTGGCCACCCTGGGGTCTTTTGTTGTTATTGTTTTTCTTTTTTTTCTTTTATTGACAATTGTTCTTTCAAAATCTGTAAAAAATTTGTTGGAAGTTTGATGATTGTTCTTTCAAGGTCTGTAAAATATTCTATTGGAAGTTTGATTGCATTGACTCTGTATATTGCTTTTGGTAAAGATGGCCATTTTTCTATGGTAATTCTACCTCTCCATGAGCATGGGAGATCGTTCCATTTTCTGATCTCTTCTTCAATTTCTTTCTCTAGGGGCTTGACGTTCTTGTCATAAAAATGTTTCATTTGCTTGGTTAGAGTTACACCAAGATGTTTTATATTGCTCATGGCTATTGTGAAGATACTATTTTTTTTTCTTTTTCTATTTTTTTTTTTTTTTTTTTCTTTTTTTTCGGAGTTGGGACCAAACCCAGGGCCTTGCGCTTGCTAGGCAAGCGCTCTACCACTGAGCTAAATCCCCAACCCCACTATTTTTTTTTTAGTTTCTTTCTCTGTCCATTTATCATTTGCATAATGGAGAGTTGCTGCCTTCTTTCAGTGAATTTAAATCCAACTACTTTGCTGAAGTGTTTTATCAGCTGCAGAAGTTTTATGTTAGAATTTTAGTGGTTGCCTATGTGTACTATCATATCATCTGCAAATAGTGATACCTTGACTTCTTTCTTTGTAATTCACATCCTCTTAATCTTCTTTGTTGCCTTATTGCTTTAGCCAGAACTTCAAGTAGTATATTGAACAGAAAGGGAGAAAACAGAAGCCTTGTCTTGTCCTTCATTTTAGTGGGACACTATTTAATTTTGTGGTGGCTATTGGCTTGCTGTATATTGCTTTAATTATGTTTAGGAATGTGTCTTATATCCCTGATCTCTCCAAGACTTTCAAAATTAAGGGGTGCTGTATTGGATCAACTCATGTTTCAGCATCTAATAAAATTATTGTGTGATTTTTTCCTTTAGTTTATAATATGATTGATTATATGCTGAGGCATTTTAATATGTTGAACCATTCCTGGAATCCCTAGAATGACCCCTAACTGATTAAGGTAAATGATATTTTTGATGTTTTCCTGGACTCAGGTTGTAAGAATTTTACTGAGTATTTTCACATCAGTGTTCATAACAGAAATTGGTCTGAAGTTGTCTTTCTTATGTACTTTTCTGTGGCTTAGAAGTCAGGGTGACTGTAGCTTGATCAAATGAATATGACAATGTTCCTTCTATTTCTATTTTGTGGAATAGTTTGAGGAGTATTCATATTATCTATTTATTGAAGGTCCGGTAGAGTTCTGCACTAAAAAACATCTGGCCCTGGGCTTCATGCTGCTGTTGCTGTTGTTGTTGTTGTTGGAAGATTTTTTAAAGTTTCCTCTATTTTTGAGGATTATGGGATTTTTTAGTTTACCTGATCATTATTTAACTTTGATAAGTGGTACCTGCCTAGAACATCATCCATTTTGTTAAAATATTCCAGAAATGTGAATATTCCAGATTTCCGAATTGTGACCCTGAGATTTTTTTAATTTCTTCAGTTTCTGTTTTTATGTCTGCCTTTTTATTTCTGATATTGTTAATTTCAATACTTTCTGTGTGCTTTTTATTTAGTTTGGCTAAGGGTTTGTCTATCTTTTGATTTTTCTTAAAGAACCTGCTCTTTGATTTGTTGTTTCGAATCAAAAAATCAATTTGTTTGTTCTCAACTTTAATTCATTGACTCTTTATATTGCTCTTTTTGTTTTTAACTGATTGATTTAAGGCTCGAGTTTGAATATTTACTGCGTGCTACTCCTTTTGGGGGTGTTTATTTCTTTTTGTTCCATAGTTATACCTTCATTTTCGTTGAATTTGAGAATATATATACAGATGTTCAGAATTGAGACACCATCTTGGTGGATTTTTCCCTTGATCAGTATGAAGTGGGTTTCCCCATATATTATGATAACTTTTGTTAAAAGTCTATTTTATTAGACATTAGGATGGCTACTACATCTTGCTTCAGGGGCCATTTGCTTGGTCAATCTTTTTTTACTCTTCAGTCTTTTACTCTTAGGTAGTAAAAGAATACTATCTTAGTTGCTGAGGTGAGACATCTCACATTGTATTCAACAGAATGATGGACCATTTTTACATATCCAGTCTGTTAGCCAGTGTTGTTTTACTGGTGAATTGGGTCCATTAATATTGAGAGATATTAATGACCAATAATTCTTATTTTCTGTTAGTAGGATGTTGCTGTGTCTGTCTGTCTGTCTGTCTGTCTGTCTGTCTGTCTGTCTCTCTCTGTGTGTTTGTGTGTGTGTGTGTGTCTGTGTGTGTGTGTGTGTGTGTGTGTGTGTGTTTGTGTGTGTGAGTATGATTCTCATCTTTTGGCTTTTTTATAAGATGATTAATTTTCTGTGTTTTCTTGGGTATAATTACCATTCTTGTGTTAGAGTTTTCCTTCTATTATCTTCTGTAGGGCTGGGTTTGTAGAAAAATATTATGAAATTTAGTTTTGTCCTGAAATATTTTGCTTTCTATATCTCTGGAGATTTAAAGAATTTTTTTTTTTAGTTACAGTAGTATGATCTGATGTTTGTGGTCTCTTAGGGTGTGCCCAGGCTATTTTAGCTTTTAGAGTCTTGGTTGAGAAGATGTGTAAATTCTGTTAGTTCCACCCTTATATGTTACTTGGCATTTATTCCCTTGCTGCTTTTAATGTTTATCATTGTTCTGTATATTTAGGGCTTTGATAATTATGTGGTGGGAAGATTTTCTTTCCTGCTCCAATCTTATGCTATTCTGTAAGTTGCTTATACATTTAGAACCATCTTGGTCTTTAGGTTACAGAAGTTTTCCTCTATGATTTTGTTGAAAATGTTCTCTGTACCTTTGTAGTAGGAATTCGCATCCTCTTCTATTCCAATTGTTCTTAGGTTTGGACTTTTCATTGTGTCCCAAATTCCCTGGATGTTTTGACTTAGGAACTTTGTATACTTAGCATTTTCTTTGACTTTCTATGATATGTTCTATATCTGAGATTCTCTCTTACATCTTTTGTATTCTGTGGATGATGTTTTCATATATAGTTCCTGTTCCCTCACCTAGGTTTTCAATTTCTGTAGTTTCCTCCATTTGTGTTTTCTTTATTTTTTCTATTTCCATATTTATGTCTTGGATGATTTTATTTATTTCCTTCAGTTGTTTGAGTTCATTTTCCTGTATTTCTTTAAGGGATTAATTAGTTTCTGTTTAAGGAGTTCTACCTGTTTAATTTTGTTTTCATATAATTTGTAGGGAATTATTTATATCATCTTTAAAGACCTCTGTTTTTCATGGGATGGGGTTTATGATCACAATGTTGCTCTTTAGGTGTATTAGCATATACAGGGCTTGCTGGGTTCTGATGATGCTGTATTTCATTGGCTTCTGTTGATTATGTTCTTGTGATTGCCTTTTGCCATCTATTTTCTCTGGTGTTGGCTGGAAGTTGGAGCAGGCCTCCAAGAAGGCAGGTGAAGCTGTGTTTCCCAGGTTCATGCAGACAGACTGGGAGGCAAGAGGATATGTTATTTGTAGTGTGGTGATCCTTGATTGCACAATAAATTCCTTTTGTTTTATTTCTGCAATTCACTTATGCTCACTGATTTTACCTAGAGCCATGTATGTGGAATGGGTTTGCAATTATACATTGGAGTTTTCTGGGCTCATCATTTCCCCCCTATAATCCACTAGTTCCAAAGATTTTAGAAGGGAATAGTATTCATGTGCACCCTCCAATGTTGCCCATTTTTAACATTAAATTATTATTATTTTCTACTTATTCACTTTATGTCCTATCCACTATCCTGCTTCCAGTCAATGTCTCTCACAATCATTCCCTTATTCCCCTCTCCTTCTCCTCTAAGAGGGTACTCCCCCTGGGTTACTCCCCAACCTGACAAGTGTCTGTGAGGCTAGGAGTATCTTCTTTCGCTGAGGCCAGACAAGGCAGCCCAGCTAGAAGAACATATCCCACATACAGGCAAAAGCTTTTGGGATAGCCCCTGCTACAGATTTTGGGATAACACATGCCCAAGCTTTACATCTACTACATATGTATGAGGAGTCCTAGGTCCAGCCCTTGTATGGTCTATGGTTAATGGTTCACAAGGATCCAGGTTACTTTATTCTGCTGGTCTTACTGTGGAATTCCTATCTCTTTAGGTGCCACAGTCTTTCCTCTTAAGCCATACTAGACTCCTGTCTGCAAGCACAACAGAGTTATCATTAATAGTGTCAAGGATCTGTGCTTATACATGGGATGGCTCTCAAGTTGAGCTGGGTTTTGGTTGGCAATTCCCTCAGTCTCTGCTCCATTTCCTATCTCTGCATTTCTTGTGGACAGGATAAATTTTGGGTAGAAAGTTTTGTGGATGAGTTGGTGCTTCTATCTATCAGAGTTCCTGCCTGGCTACAGGAGGCAACTTCTTCAGGTTCCATCTCCACAGTGCTATGAATCACAGCCCAGGACCATTAATTATTGGGCAACTCCATTTTTCCAAGTCTCTGTCTCTTCCTGAGGATGCCACACACCCTCCACGCCCCTGTCAGTTACAGATTCCCATTCATTTTCATGGGCATCTGGCCATCTCTCCTGTCCCACCCCACAGCTGATCCTGGACCATTGCATTCCCCCTTGGTGCTTTAAAAAACCTAATCTTGTGAAGATTCAGAGCAGGCAGCTGTAACTGCAGTAACTTCAAGTTTGCAAAAGCTGTTTCAAGCCCTGAAAATAGTATTTCACATTGATTAGTATCTTTAATTATGTCATTTTAGCTCGTGATAAAGGAGTAGAAGAAAGGTACAAGAGTAGATATTAAAAGGATATGTTGCAAACAGTAAAATAAAGTGTGGTAAAAATGTCATCAATTTTCTTCCCTAAGTAGAAAAGTGAGTGGAAGACAAAGATGAGTGTGAGTATGGATGGGCTTGGAGGCTTTGGTGAAGCTAAAGAACTATAATTAAAAGAAAATAAATTATTCTCTTACTTCTGGTACTGATACATTGTTTGGCTACAGATATATATGGATACTTCCTATTTTCTCCATATTTAGCAATATGAATATTTAGTATTTGATTTATTTATTTACCTATTAGTTTTGTTGAATAAATAGTAGCTATAGTGAGAATTAAATATAGTAACAATTGGAACAGGATAAAACTCATATTCACAAAATGTCACTTATGCTGTCATATTAGATACATTATGGGAGGTTTGAGTCATGACCTAAGTAGAATTATATTTAAAATAGTGAATTTGAAATTATGACAACTCATTGTATGATGTTACGATTATTTAATAATGAGAGAATAAGAATGTGACAATTTAAATGGCTATGTGGCAATAGCTTGACTCCAACTGCTACAGGAAATTTGGCTTGATCTCTGCCCCAAACAAGAGCTATGGAGAAAAGTAGAGAAAGGGGATTTGATTAACATTCTTGAGAGAACAAATTAAGTATCCATGACTCCTAGTTCATCTTCCAGAATTCAGTTTGAAACATCAAGGTTCAGAAATTTCTTAGGCATTCGAGTGGCAATGGTAAATTTTATGTATGTTGTAATTCTATAGCTTACAGAAGATGCTAGATCAGGAGTCAGGAGTGTTCATCAGAATGAAGCACATATGTGTAGGCAGAAATATAGATGGACTACAAAGGAATAAGGATGGAAATCTGCACCCTGAGCATTAAGAAGTGCCTTTATTTTGAGGGGATATTAGTCAGGGATGCAAGAGAGAATTATATTTGGGGAAGTAAAAAAAAAACAAAGGGGAACAAAATTTCTAGTTCTAAGTACAGAGTAAGAAAGAAATAGAAAAGGTAGTTATAGAGGAAATAAAGAAATATAGACCAAGAAAGAAAAGGTACATGCATGTGAAAAATTAAAGTGGAAAATTATTTGTATTTGAGTAATTCAGACAACAGTATTAGAAAGACACTTCTGACAAAGGGACATGCTTAAAATATTTAAAGAGTGAATCTATGAGAAAGGAAGTAGAAGCTCTACTTAAAGCATAAAGTTGCCTGTAATGGTTTAGAAGCTATTGTAAAAGTTGTGCATACTTGTGAGAGTAGGTGAGAAGATTTCAGAGTAATATGAAATCAAGTCCAAGACTATTAAGAGTGAAATGCAGAAGTTCTTGGGGGGCTATTAGGGATGTATATCTCATAGGAATTCCCTAAGTAGAAAAGAGAGTGGATGATGGGCTTAGAGGCTTAGGTGTAATTAAAGAACTATAATTAAGAAGAAACAAATCATTCTCTTACCTCTGGAACTGATATGTTGTTTGACTATGGATATATATGGATGCTTCCTTTTTGTGTCTATTTTCAGCAATACAAATAGTTAATTTTCAGTTGAGAATATGCTAAAGAAAGTGATACTTACAATTTGGAAGAACAAAAACTGAAAAGATACTTCAAACATTGAATATGAATGAAGTAAGACATCATAGTACATTTGATAGTATTTTCTTCACTGTTTAGTAGGACTGAATATTTAATTATAACACATTTCATACTTTCATGGATATACTCATTATTTTTAAGTAAGATCTTCAATTTCATATTTTTCTAGGTTTGCTCAGAAAAAAAATCACATTAAAATTTCCTAACTATGTGAAAACCTGAGAGAATCAGCTACAGAAGAGGCATGCAAAGAAAAGACACAAACATGTATCTTTACATCTCCAAATCATAAAGTAAATGTCATGTGACATCAAATAGTACAGACTTCTACATTGATTTTAGGATATACAGAGTCAGGGAACAATAACAGACAGAAAGATACATTATAACACATGTAGATATACCTAAAAAGGTCTAACTCACATCAGAGCTATGAAGTGGAAATTGCTGGTTTCTTTGGAAACTCAGTGTGTCATGTTACTTTTTCTAAAAAACTGTCTTATGAGAGGTCATTTGATGTTTTTCTGGAAACTGTCTTGTGAGAGGAAGTATTGCTGACACTTGAGAGGGCATAAGATGTTTGGAAAGAGTAAAAGTAGAACCCCATAGACAGCAAGACAGTGCTCTTGCATTGGTACATCATGCACTGTTTCAATGCTCTTCTTCCCATAAAGAAATGCACAAACGAAATTGTGGTATTTCAGTTGCTTCTTGCCACTTTTGCTGACTTGTGCCAATTTGGAGGAGCCACTCTGTTTCTCTGGATCGAGAAGCTGCTACTGATAAGTGTTTGCTATTGGAATGGATTGCTGATAACCTGATAAGGAAGATTAAAATGCCCCAATGAACTACCCCCAAACCGGTCAACAACCTCCTTTGCACTATTAACCATCTTTCTCCCCTAGAAGGGTGGTTAAAGGATTGCAGTACCCTAAAAAAGTAGGTTTAGTAAAATCTAAGCCTACAGAGTTGACTAATTTATAAAGAAGTGCTTGTTTGTTTTGTTTTTGTTATCCATAAACCATGAGTAGCTTTAAAGTGGATTCAATTATTCTCGAAACATGGGAAGCCTTAAACTAGATTCAAAGGGAGCCATTTATCTATGGTAACTCTATTGTTTGTGTCTACATGGAATTGACCACACTTAATCATATCTTCACTGTCATTTAAAGCAAAATGACAGAGTATGCTTTTAGATACTAAAATACTTAGGATAATTAAAATAGATAATATAGATAAAGTATAAAATTTATTAAAATAATTACTGTGTAACCAATCCAAGGCTAAAGATCAACAATGTCTCCCTACATTTATTTAACAATGTTTTGCAACTAAAACAGCCTGATGATGACCTAGGTGACTATGAAAATTCTTTAGAGCTTTAATGGTCTTTTTGGGCTCCTATGTTCATAAGCATCAACACAGTTCTTTGGTCTGACATTGACTAGTGGTCCTATCAGGCACCTGGCCCTTATATTTGTATCAGTGATGGAACAATAAAAATCTTTTACAACATGTCTTATATAACCAGGAAGTTAGTGACTCTGGTATGTGTTCTCACTTTCAATCTCTTTCCAAGCAAATTTATTCTATTTCTACACCACATTGTGCAAAAGTCTCAAAAACAAAGAAGGTATTATAATAACTTGCAAAAACTTTAGAGAATGTCTCTACTGTAATGGATTTTTGTTTTCTGCAACTGTGTAAAATAAGATAAAAGCCTAGAGGAGCCAGTACATGGGAACAAATATATAATATTGTTTCCTTTACTCAACAACACTATTCTATGAAATTGCAAGTTGAACTAGAAAACATCCTGGAGAAAATAGAAGGTTTGGGTGGGCTGCATTGGCCAGCATCTCAAACCAGAGCTTCATTTTTGATATTTTCTCCCTTTCTCTCTTCTTTTTTTACAAGGCAATGGTTTTATCAATATACTCTGCTACAATTCTATTTGCTCCATAACCAAGTCTAAGGAAATAATATTTGTTTCTACATGTACCTGAGTAATTATTCAAACCACACTTATTTTATCAAATCTGGTTTCTCTCCATAACCAAGTCTAAGGAAATAATATTTGTTTCTACATGTACCTGAGTAATTATTCAAACCACACTTATTTTATCAAATTTGGTTGATGTTTTTTCCATATTTGGTCAAGATAAATCATATTCACTCAGGAGAACTCTTCTAAAGAAATTTGAAGGATAAATACAGACATTTACCTAAAACTTCATATCAGATATCTTACACAGAGGAAAATGATGTAAGCAACATCTTCTAATGATTCCTTTTATTTTCTGAGAAAAGATAACTATGTCTCAAGAGTATAATTCTCCTGCCTCAGTTTAGTCTCCTGAATCTTTAGCAAGTAAATCAAATTTAACTTCATTAGGCTAGACTCATTGTATTCAATGACTCCTGTACCCACCCATTCGCTTCACAATCAAAATATTTTTAAAGGACCAAAGATGTCAGTGTGTATCAAATCATTATGAAACATTGGTTATCAATAAAAAGATGCTTGCTGTCTTTGAATTAGTATTTTTTGCTTTGTTTTTCACAATAACTGAACAAGAAACTTAGAAAGTATGCTGCAAGGTTAAACATTTGATTAAGGTCAAGTGTTGGAATGAATAAACGATCATGAATGTAAACATTATACAAAGAACATTACAAGAGTGGTCAGGAAGGACCTGGGTGAAAAACTGATACTTGAAAATGATTTTGTAGAGAATGAATGATACATATAGTAGGTTCAAAAATATATATATTCAGTATATTCAGGATGTTAAGCTGAGGCAGATGGATTGCCCCCCCCCCACACACACACATTTTATCCATAATTTGTGCTGTTATCAACCTTGATCAAGAATCATCTTATTGCCATGGTTAGTGGTTAATGCAGCAATTAGCAACTTTATAGATCAATGAATGCAGGTGCTTAGCCATGCTGAGACTTTTATT
Organism: Rattus rattus; assembly: GCF_011064425.1. Lineage (NCBI taxonomy): Eukaryota > Metazoa > Chordata > Mammalia > Rodentia > Muridae > Rattus > Rattus rattus. Next base: position 43,799,970 of record NC_046164.1, on the reverse strand, counting down.
TCACACACATTCACAAACACACACCCACACCCACACCCACACCCACACACACACACACACACACACACACACACACACACACACACACCTTGCCTCCTTCCACACACACACACACTCAGAGAATATCACACAAGTAGGGACACTCATAATCCAAGACCTGAAGTATACAGAGGAATGGTGTGATAATTTGTGGAACTGACAGGTCTGTTGCATAAAGAACTAACAGCAGCTGTGCTGTTAAAAGATCTGAATAAAATGAACCAAGTAAATTTCCTGGCTTGGAGTGTGGATTTTTTTGATCAGCTAATGCTGCTATGAAAAATATAGGATTCCTTCTTTTCATCACTGATAGGTTGCCCACGATTCAGTGGATAACTCCACACTAAGTACACATAGGCAACACTAAGCCAATTTAATGGGTTATTTTTTAAATGGTAGAGAGCATGAATTTTGGAAAACAATATGTTTTGGGCAAGTTAGAAATTTTGAAGTAAAGAAATATGAAGTGGTTATTATTAAGATATATTAAACATCCATATGCAGCACCTAATGTAGAAATAATACATATTAAAATATACTTCCAGATATAAGTGTGATTTTATTAGGTAAAAAATTAAGATGCATAAAATCTGTGGGAAATCAACTCTAAGCTATATAGCTCAAAATTAAACTCAATGTCTGACATATATGCCTTTATATAAACCTGCCCTTTGGGGTGATAAAATCATGAAAATTTTAGTCAACAATAATGGGATGAAGTAAAGTCATAGGGTGTTACGTGCATGATTTTATGACTGAGGTGGTTAGTCAACTTGATATAATTTAATATCACATGAGAAGGTTCTTATGATTATCTAGAGCAGATTATTCTGTGTACCTTTCCACATGGGGTTGTCTTAGTTGTTAATTGACATATAAGTCCTATCCTCCAAATAGGAAGCATGGGTTAATATGCTTGTCCCTAAACTATGTACAATGGGAAAAAAAGCTAGCGGAGCATAAACAGAAAGCAAGCAACCAAGGGTCAAAGAACATATTTTCATTGTTTTTGACTCTGGATATGATGCTTTCAGTTCCTGCTTTGACTTGCCCTCAATAGTGGAAAATATTCTGAAATTATAAGGCAAATAACCCTACTCTTCCTTACGTTGTTTCTTGTTGTTCCCAGCAGCAGGAATGAAACAAATACAATGACATAAAATATTAATTTTTAAATCAAAAATTGTTTATTCTTGTTCATTCTGGTCTTGTTGAATCACCTAATCATAAAGAATATAAGGAAGAGGAGAATGGAATAGGCCCAAGCAATTGGTCATTACTGTATTTATTGAAAACTCTGTGAGCTGGATAGTCTAACCATCCTCCAATAAAAAGCTCAATTGATTTCACAGGCCTGACTGACAATCTGACTATATCATAACCTTGTTAGCAATAAGGGCTTCAAAATCTGATGAAGTCATACTGAAATTTTTGAACCAGATATAAATAGAGATTTCTTACTTCATTTCATAGATTTGTAGTCCTTGGTGCAAAATGAATCTAAATACAAGGTCTTTACAGATTCTCTACTAATGACTATTATTGTTTAGTAAACATAAAGAAGATCTTGGAAAATAAACATAAAGAAAATATACATGCTCATAAATAAAAATGGGAAGAAAAATTTCTATGAGGAATTGAAGAGAAAGTGGATTTAGATTCTGTAATAATTATGAACTTTGCATTGTGAAGAAATTATTTAAGATCCTAGAACATTGAGACAAGTCTCAGAACATTTACTGTTGGTCTCTTCTTTCTAGAAATATTAGGATTAAGATTTAATGTGATACATGTAAGAAAATAATAATAGTGTCTTCGAGTTTTACTGCTGCAAACAGACACCATGACCAAGGCAACGCTTATAAGGACAACATTTAATCGGGGCTGGCTTACAGGTTCAGAGGTTCAATCCATTATCATTAATGCAGGAGCATGGCAACATCCAGGCAGGCATGCTGCAGGTGGAGCTGATGCTACAACTTCATCTGAAGACTGTTAGCATAAGACTGGCTTCCAGGCAGCTAAGGTGAAGGTCTTAAGCCCACGCCCACATTGACACACCTAACCCAATATTTCCTAATAGTGCTACTGGGCCAAGTATATACAAGTCATCATGAATGATAATTATTGGACCCAGTCAGATACATTAAACTGAGATAACAAGGATTTTTTTTATAATAAGGTTAGATTATAGTAATGAGTATGCTAGCTGAGATATATAATATGGTAAATGAAGAAATTAAAATATGAAATTTAAGAAAAATAATCAATCAAGATTTTCATTATAGTAGGCAAAAAGTAATAGTAAAATTTTTTTGAAATGTTAATAAAGACTTTGTTAGAGATTGGCAATTGGATTCTATACACTGATTTCAGTATGGTAGATGAGATAACAATGTGACATATGCTGTATTGCAAGAATGCCCTAAATACAGGAATAAGATTTCTAAGAGAGGTTTTCAAGTTCCTTTTCTAATGACATGATAAAATAGAACCAAAGCAAATTATAGAATAAAATATTTAATAGGGCTTACAATTGCAGAGAGTGAGTATATAATCATCATGGTGGGAAAACATGACCATAGAGAGACAGAAATAATGCTTGAGACATAGCTAAGACCTTATATCTGATTCACAAAATCATAATAAAGAGGAATAGGGAGAAAGAGATGTAGATGAAGAGGGAGAGAATTAGCACTACCTAGAAATGCAATCACATATGGGCTTTTGAAATTAGATAGCCTGTCCTAGGTGACACACCTCCTCCAAGGGGACCATACATTCTAAAGCCCCCTAAACATTTTCACTAACTGAAGTATTCAAATCCTTGAGCCTACAGGACAACTTTTGTTCAAACTATATTAAGAGACACAAATATATTATCTTCCTAAATCTGAGAATACTAACAGGAAAATTATGAAAGCCAAGTCCCACGACAAAAGTTAATGCAATAACTTTTGGACTAGTCAAAAGCTCAATTCTGTAAAATCATGTACCAATAGTATAGTAAAAGCATTCAAATACTGTGGACAATAGTTCTTGTATTATATTGAAATTCAGACCCCTGACCATTTCCATTAACCAAGGAACTCCAATAATATCTCAATCAAATATTGGAAAAACAGCAAGGTTGAATCAGTATTTTAATAAGCAATTGATTGTATTATACAATGTAAGAGGACATGCTATTTTCACATTTTCAACAAAATTCTTGCTTTTATCTATGTACATTGTTTATTAGTTGTCTCCTCTTCTTGCTCCTCCTCCTCCTCCTCTTACTTCTCCTCCTCCTCTTCTTGCTCCTCCTCGTCCTCATCCTCGTACTCGTCCTCGTCCTCGTCCTCCTCCTCCTCCTCCTAACTATTCTGTACTGTGTTGATATTCATTGACAATTTAACATTAACAAAACAGATGGCATGGCTGTGAGTTAAAGGATATCCTGTGCCTCTATCTGTGGATGCATTCCATTTTCTCCAGAAAAGGGAATGGGTTAGAATGTTGAAGAAGAGGGATGAGGAAAAGATTAATTTCTGTGGATAATGTTGCAGAAACTGTAACGTTAAGGATGACAATGTGAAAATCTGAGGCTTATTGTGACAACTGATGTGCAAAGACATCTTTAAGAGAAATGATTATGAGATCCATAGTAATTTGTTCAAGGGAATATTTAGAAACCCTATTAATTTTGATAGTTACAAAAACATCACCCATGATTTTAAATGCTACATTTATTAAATGCTTACTGGTAGATATTTTGGAAAATGCCACATAACTTTAATACCTTATGAACAAGAATATAAATTAAATACCTTTTAAGGAAAGTTTTTACACTGAAAACTTATATGAGATCTCAAGAGATTACTGCTTATTCGCTTCTTCTCTTTGTCTTACTCAGCTTCATTCTTTATATAGATTAGACCTACCTGCCCAAAGACAGCACCACAAATAATATTACACCAATTTTTATTTATTTATTAATCATTATACTCATTTAAATCACAAATGATATATCACTTCCCAGTTACCCCTCCACGAACCCCACATCCCACATCTGCCCTCTCCCCCTTCCCTTTGCCTCCATGAGGGTACTGCCCCACCCAGTTTCTCCCACACCACTGCTCCCACACCTCCAGCATCCCACTATCTTGGGGCATCAATCCTTTACAGGACCAAGGGCCTCCACTTTCATTGTTCTCAGGCAAGGCCATCCTCTGTTAAATAGGCATCTGGAGCCATGAATCTCTTCCTTGGTTGGTTTTCTAGTGTCTGGGAGCACTAAGTGGTCTGACAAGGCAATGTTTTTTTTCCTATGGGGTTGCAATCTCCCTCTACTCCTCCAGTCCTTCTGCCATCTCACATCAGGGTAACTGAACACAATCTGATGATTGGCTTCATGCATCCAGGTCTATATGGATCAGTTGCTGGCTGAACCTTCCAAGGAATAGCCACCCCAGGTTTCTTTCAGAAAGCACCTCTTGTAACAGTGACACTGTATGGTTTGGTATCTGCAGACAGAATGGACCTCCTGGGGAGGTGGAGCAGTCCCTGGATGGACCACCTTCATTTTCTGCCCCATTTTTGTCCCTGTTCTTTTGTCAACAGGAACATTTCTGGGTTAAAAACTTTGAGATGCGTGGGTAATCCCATCCCTCAACTTGGGGCTGTGCCTATCTACTGGAGGTGATCTCTACAGGTTCTATCTCCCCCTTCCCTGCACATTTCGGGTAAAGTCATCTCCATCGTGTCCTGGGAGCCTCTTGTTTGCCTGGTGTCTGGAACCCTCCAGTGTCCATCTCAAGTTCCACATACCCCCTCTGCTACATATTTATATTCAATTTCCTGGCCCTTTTCACCTCAATCCCATCCAATCCAGTACCTGATACTGCCCCCTTTATTTCGTCCCTCTCCTCTCTTGCTCCCATTTCCCTGTCTCTCTACACCTCCCATGATCATCTTATTCCCCACTCAATGCTGAACTGAAGCATCCACACACTGGTCTTCTTCCTTCCTCCTGTGCTCCATATGGTCTATGGGTTTTATCCTAGGCATTGTGAGCTTTCACATAGAAAATGCACATATATGGGCCACTTTTGTAGAAAAAAAAAGTTCTTAATTAAGGTTCCCTCTTCCCAAGAATGACTAGGATTTTTTCAACACGACAAATCTGTCACACAGGTAATATTGATTTGGAATGTTGTAGAACCATAAGAATGTAGAAGAGATAAGGACTGTGGGCCAATGAAGCACTAGAATTCTCTATATAGAGCTTAGTGGGCTATTCTTTTTAAGTCTGAAAGAACAGTGTTTGAAATAACCACAGTGGAAGAACTGTAATAATTCAGAAAGAAATAAGGATTTTTATCTGAAACTGGACTAGGTGTGATATATTAGTGAAGAGAATCTAGCTTCTTTAAGCAATTGTGATTAGAATCTAAATGACAACATTCTCAAAAATAATGAATAATTAGTTTGGCAGAAAGTGGTGGGCCATGGGCATTTTTATTTTACTGTTCTTATCTTGGTCATTAGCATGAAAAAGCAACCAATAGATCAAAAATGTATGGAATATATTTAGTTTAGTGAGAACATTTATAGTCATAGCCAAAGTAGATGGGATAAATGTTGTGACTGTTAAAGAGATTAACATTGTTAAAGATAGATTGAAGATCATTATGGTGCTCAAAAAATGGAAAAGGTGTGTAAAATAATGTATCTTAACTCTTGATTGCAATTTATTTCTATAATTTATTATATATACATATGAAAACATATGTTTGTGCATGCATGCATGCATGTGTGTGTGTGTGTATGTGTGTGTGTGTGTGTGTGTGTGTGTGTGTGTGTGTGTGTGTGTCCCAATCTCTTCCTTTGTAAAAGTCTTAATAATCACACTGTTGCGTTTGGTCAGTACTTTTGCTGTATTCAAGCATGATGAAACACCTCAGGCATTATTATTTAGCATTATTGAAGCATCCTTTTCTTGGTTTCTGAAGATAGTCATATTTTCACACTTATTTGACTGCTCCTGCTTGCTCTTTCCTATGGAATTCTTCTCCAGTATGCCTTTTCATTTTGGACCCACAATTATTGGTACATGTGCCTTATTTAATAGATATCAGATATGTTCTCTTTAATTCATCCAAGTTTGTGGTTCTCCAATGTGGCTACAAAATCACAACACATCAAGAACTTTATAAAAATATGTGTGCTTGTGTTAATTTAATTGGTTTGGTAGTCCTTGGCTATAAATATCCTTTAAAATTGTTCAAGTAAATCTAATAGACACTCGGTGTTGAAAACACTTAGTATCAGCTTCTCCCATGGGTAAACCAAACACAGACTGAGAACAAACATCTATCCCAATTTCCAAATCATATGCAGAATTTCCTGTGAGATTTCCCTGAATGAATACAAAATGTTCATATCAAAATTGACTCATGTCTCCTCTATAATTTCTCTTCTCTATATGTTCCTTCTTTGAATTTAGAATTATCCCATTTCCGAGAGCATCCAGAGTGCCTCTAGCTCTCTCTTAATGTTTACTTATCTCAAAAGTACAGAGCAATCCATTTTAAAATATAACCTGAATCAAATAAATTCTCATTTCCTAGACCACTACTTAACTCTGTCATCATACACCTATATTTCAGAAGCTTCTTATCCAGATCCATGCCTTTTCTTCTAGTTCCTAAGAGTATGCACAGTTTTCTTTTTAGAAATGTGCTAATTTTGAAGTATTTTAACATATAAAATATAATATAATTTTCAATACGTGAGCATAATATATGAAATAAAATTTCACGATTGTATCTTCATTTCAAAATTTAGAATAAAAAATTTAGAACAATTAACTAACAACAAGTTCCATTAACCTAAAACTCAATTTTATACTTACCAGGCATCTCTAGTTCCATTTATGCATGTGAACTCATCCAAGTACAAATACAAGGTTTTAAAATTATCTTTAAACATGTCAGCCAACAATATAATTCATCTTAAATGTTCACTATCTATTTTATTTAAAGTGACATTATCTTTGAATATTAGGTTCTAGAAAGACAATACAGAAATACTGTTTTATATACAGTATTATAGTATTATCTGTATTACCTCAAGTGACCTTATCTATACTCATATAAATCAAATATATCTCTGAACATAGACACATATATTTATATCATGTATTCATATATTTCATATGTATGGGCTATTCCAAACATAGGTTAATAATGAGGGAGAAAAAACTCAATGTTTAAAACTAAAAATCATCTCAGCTAGAAACTACCTATTTGTTTAAAATGAAATCTTATAAGTAGCCAAAGGTAAAGAATTGCAAATACCTTTAGATTTTTCTATTCTAAAATGTTATATTGTCCTTTTTATTTTCTTTCTTACTTTGCTTTTCATGACACTGAAAGCTTTAGGACTTCGGAAACAACTGTCATTCACTGAAGTATCAATATCTTTCCCTCTATAGAATACAGGAAGCTATATTGTTACATGAATTTTACAGTCTATACAATTTTAGGCTTCCATCTTCCCAGATTGCTACAATGAGTCATTTGAAGAATTTATATTGAGTTACTTATAAAACAATTATATCTGTCACCAGTCAAACATCGAGGTAAATTGTAATATATAGGAACTCCATATTCTCAGCCTTGGTTGCTCAAAACTCTTAAGCACTAAAATTTATTATTTTATGCATAGTAAGAAGCTTTGAAATCTCTCAATGTAATATTTACTACCCATATCACATTGTATGTAATATATCCTACATGTGTTGACAATATCCAATTTTGGAGCACTATGTACCTATTTCTCCAGATCCTTTGGCTTTGATAGTCAGCACTCTCTCTCTCTCTCTCTCTCTCTCTCTCTCTCTCTCTCTCTCTCTCTCTCTCTATGTGTGTGTGTGTGTGCCTGTGTGTGTGTGTGTGTGTGTGTGTTACATTCTAATTAGCTGTGAGGTCGTTTTTCATGGATTTCATTTTTTGATTTTAATTCATATGTTTTTGGGTATACCCATATTCCCACAGAGAAAGATATTATATTGGAGTGGTGGATATTGTGTTGGTGTTGTGGTGTGTGTGTGTGTGTGTGTGTGTGTGTGTGTGTATGTGTGTGTGTGTGTGTGTATCTGTGTGTGTGTGAGCATGCCCCCACTCGTGCACACATTTAAATATGCTCATGTGCTATTCATCTGCTGTATGGGATGTTTTGTTCTACAGGAGAGAAACTATGAGTAGAGTAGGGAGGGCATTCTTCAGGTGCTCCTCTATACAACCCTTAACATTAAAGAACACTGATGCCTAAAATAACATGGAAGGTCAATGGTAGCAAGTAGTGTATAGAATGATCCAGAATTTTGAAGACCTCTGGTTATGCATCCTTACTCTTAAAATGTTGCTTTTCTCCTAAAGACCTCAGATTCAGTACAGCTTACTCTTTGATAAATATTAATTCTATAACTTATAATGTGCTTAGATATGAGAACGGCTCAGTTCTTGCTAGTAGTCATTGTTACTGCTCCAAAACCTCTATCATCTGAGACCGTTGGCTAGTAATTCTTGAAAGCTCTTTGCAAGACTTCAAATAATCTTGCTTCTAGGAATTTATATCCCTCAATCTTACATCCTCAGAGTTCTATCCTCTTTCTGTTTCCATCATCATCGTTGGTCTATACTGCCTGCTCTGCTGAATTGCTCAGCTGCGTCCCACTGCTGTCTCTGCCTTTACAGTTACCACTTCTTCTGGCATAGCTACTACTGCTTTTATGCTGCTGCCTCTGCTGCACTCACCACCACCACCACCACCACACTGATACTGATGTTGCTTCTTCTACTCCTGCTGCTGTTGCTAATGATAATGATATTTGTCACCATTATTTTTATTAATAAATTGGTTTATATATTTATATCCCAAATGTCGGCCCTTTCCTCTACAGATCACCCCTTGCAGAATTCTTCCCCCATCCAAGTTTTCTTCAGTTTGTTTATATAGTGGATTATGTTGATGGATTTCCATATATTGAACCACCCTGCATAACTGGGATGAAGCCTACTTGATCATAATGGATGATCTTTTTGATGTGTTCTTGGATTCTGTTTACAAGAATTTTATTGAGTATTTTTGCGTCAATATTCATAAGGGAAATTGGTCTGAAGTTCTCTTTCTTTGTTGGGTCTTTGTGTGGTTTAGGTATAAGCACAATTGTGGCTTCATAGAAGGAATTTGGTAGTGCTTGGTCTGTTTCTATTTTGTGGAATAGTTTGGACAGTATTTCTATGAGGTCTTCTATGAAGGTCTGATAAAATTCTGCACTAAACTCATCTGGTCCTGGGTTCTTTTTGTTTGGGAGACTTTTAATAGCTAGTTCTATTTCTTTAGGAGTTACGGGGTTGTTTAGATGGTTTATATTTATTAAACTTATTTAACTTTGGTAGCTGATATTTGTCTAGAAAATTGTCCATTTCCTCCAGAATTTCAAGTTTTGTTGAATATATGCTTTTGTAGTAGGATGTGATGAATTTTTTAATCTCCTCAAATTCTGTTGTTATGTCTCCCTTTTCATTTTTGATTTTGTTAATTTGGATAATCTCTCTGTGCCCTCTCCTTAGACTGCCTACGTTTTTATCTATCTTGTTGATTTTCTCAAAGAATCAGCTCCTGGTTTTGTTGATTCTTTGTATAGTCCTTTCTGTTTCTTCTTGGTTGATTTCAGCCCTGAGTTTTATTATTTCTTGACTTCTAGTCCTGTTGTATGTATTTGCTTCTTTTTTTTTTTCTAGAGCCTTTAGGTGTGCTGTCAAGCTGCTGATGTATGCTCTCTCCTATTTCTTTTCAGAGGCACTCAGAGCTATTTTTCCTCTTAGCACAGCTTTCATTGTGTTCCATAAGTTTGGGTATGTTGTACCTTCATTTTCATTAAATTTTAAGAAGTCTTTTATTTCTTCCTTGACCAAGTTATTATTGAGTAGAGCATTATTCAATTTCCATGTATGTGTGGGCATTCTTTGCTTATTGTTGTTATTGAAGACCGGCTTTAGTCTGTGGTAATCTGACAGGATGCATGAAATTGTTTCTATGTTCTTGTATCTATTGAGGCCTGTTTTGTGACCGAATATATGGTCGATTTTGGAGAAGGTACCATGATGTGCTGAGAAGAAGTTGTATCCTTTTGTTTTAGGATGAAATGTTCTACAAATATCTGTTAAGTCCATTTGGTTCATAACTTCTGTTAGTTTCTTTATGTCTCTGTTTAATTTCTGTTCCTATGATCTGTCCTTTGTTGAGAGTGGGTTGTTGAAATCTCCTACTATTATTATGTAAGGTGCAATGTTTGCTTTGAGCTTTGTAAGGTTTCTTTTATGAATGTAGTTGCCCTTGTATTTGGATCATAGATATTTAGGACTGAGAGTTCATCTTGGTGGAATTTTCCTTTGATGAATAGGAAGTGTCCTTCTTTATCTGTTTTGATAACTTTTGGTTGAAAGTTGATTTTATTTGATATTAGAATGGCTACTGCAGCTTGGTTCCTTGGACCATTTGCTGCGATAATTGTTTTTCAGCCTTTTATTCTCAGGTAATGTCTGTCTTTGTCTCTGAAGTGTGCTTCCTGTATGCAGCAAAATGCTGGGTCCTCTTTATGTATCTAATCTGTTAGTCTATGCCTTTTTAATAATGAATTGAGTCCATTGATGCTGAGAGATAGTCAGGAATAGTGATTGTTGCTTCCTGTTATTTTCATTGTTATAGAAATTGTTTAGGAATTATGTTTGTGTTTGTCCTCTTTTAGTTTCATTGCAAGGAGATTAATTTCTTGCTTTTCTAGGGTGTAGTTTCCTTCCTCGTGTTAGAGTTTTCCGTTTATTTTTCTTTGTAGTGCTGAATTTGTAGAAAGATATTCTGTAAATTTTGTTTTGTCATGGAATATATTGGTTTCTCCATCTATGTTTATTGAGAGTTTTGTTGGATATAGTACCCTGGTCTGGCATTTGTGTTCTCTTAGGGTTTGTATGACATCTGTCCAGGACCTTCTGGCTTTCCTAGACTCTGGTAAGAAGTCTGGTGTTATTCTTATAGTTCTGCCTTTATATATTACTTGACCATTTTCTCTTACTACTTTTAATGTTCTTTTTTTTCCTGTTTTGTGCATTTCGTGTTTTGCCTATTATGGATGTGAGCAATTCCTTTTCTGGAGAACTTTATTTGTAGTTCTGTATGTTTCTCGTAGGTTTATGGGCATCTCTTTCTTTAGGTTAGGGAAGTTTTCTTCTATAATTTTGTAGAAGATATTTACTGACTCTTTAAGTTGGGAGTCTTCACTTCTTCACTCTCTTCTATACCTATTACCCTTATGTTTGATCTTCTCATTGTGTCCTGGATTTCCTGGATGTTTTATGCTAAGAGTTTTTTGCGTTTTATGTTAACTTTGATGATTGTGTCGATCTTTTCTATGGTAACTTCTGCCCCTGAGATTCTGTCTTCTATCTCTTCTATTCTGTTGGTGATGCTTGCATCTATGACTCCTGATCTCTTCCCTAGGTTTTCTGTCTCCAGGTTTTTTCTCTTAGTGCTTTCTTTATTGTTTATGTATCCATTATTAAATCCTGGACAGATTTATTCAATTCCTTCACCTGTTTGTTTGTGTTTTCCTTTAATTCTTTAAGGGATTTTTGTGTTTCCTCTTTAAGGGATTCTACTTTTTTACCTCTGTTGTCTTGTGTTTCTTTAAGGGAGTTATTTATGCCCTTCTTAAAGTCCTCTGTCATCATAATGGGATATGATTTTAAATCCAAATCTTGCTTTTCTCGTGTGTTTGGATATCCAGTAATTGCTTTGGTAGGAGAGCTGGGCTCTGATGATGCCACATAGCCTTGGTTTCTGTCACTTAGGTTCCTGTGCTTGCCACTTGCCATCTAGTTGTCTGAGGTGTTAGCTTGTCTTGATGTCTCTGACAGTGGCTTGACACTCCTGTAGACCTATGTGTCAGCACTCCTTTAAACCTGTTTTCTTTCATCCAGTTCTGGAAACAGAGAGCTGTGCTCTCAGGTCTGCAGATGATCCTGGCAACTGAATTTCAGCTCTTGGCTCAGGCAGAAACCTGAAGGGTCCTGTCCCTGACTGCTCCTAGATCCCTGTGGCAGGGGGTCACAGATGGCATTAGGCAATTTCCTCTTAGGTTGGGAATATGAGCAGAGAGTTGTCTTCTCTGAGTTGTTAGCAGTGTTTGCATTTCTAAGGTTCCAGCTCTCTCCCCCATGAGATTTGGGTGCAGAGATCTGTGACCAATTCAGTTCAGTTCTGGATACACAATGGACCCAGCATGTTTCTGTGGCTGATGGCTCCTATATTCCTTTATCAAGAGGTACTATCCAGTTTCCTCTTTCAGTGATGTGGGAGAGTTGGGAAAAAGTGACGATCTGTCCTGTGGTTGCAGGATTGTCCAAACTTCTGGTTTTTCAGCTCTGTCCCCCATAGGATTTGGACGCAGGAAGCTGTTGGAACAGTTCAGTTCAATTCCGGGCACAACCAGAAACTTAAATGTGTCCTGTCCCAGAGGACTTTGCCTTTGAGTGTCCTGAGTCAACCAGGCAGGTTGCTTGGAGCAGTTAAATTGTTCTTACCTCTGCTCTCACATGTGTAGACACTCCTGGCAACTGGCTTTTAGCTTTCAGCTCAGGCAGAAACCCGAAGGGTCCTGCCCCTGACTACTCCTAAGTTCCTGTGCCCAGGGAGCATAGATGGCACTAAGCGGTTTCCTGTTGGGTTGGGAATGTGGACATAGTGTTGTTTTTTCTGAGTTCTCAGGAGTGTCTGCACTTCTGAGGGTCCAGCTCTCTCCCCCACGGGATTTGGGTGCAAGGTGCTGTGTGACCGGTTCAGTCCAGTTCTGGGTGTAACTGATCCTATATTCCTGTATCCAGAGACACTATTCAGTTTCCTCTTGGGCAGGGATGTGGGAGAGGTAGGCAGAAGTGGCAGTCTGTCCTGCAGATTCAGCATTGTCTGAACTTGTGACTGTTCAGCTCTCTCCCCCATGGGATTTTGGTGCAGGGAGCTGTTGGGTCAGTTCGGCTCAGTCTCATTTTGTTTATTTATGCTCAGAATTTTTCTATCCAATATTGTTTTATTTAAAGAACATTCTTTTGCACTCAGTTATGCTTGTTATTATATCTCTTTGCTCTCTTTTATGTATTTCATCATCTTTACTGCTTGATTTTTCTGAATACAAAATACCATCTTATCATTTAACATTTTGAGTATATCTTAAACATGTACATCAATGGTTTTCTGGTTTCCATGGGTCTGTCTGAGAAATGCTATGCAGATTTGATCAACTGTGTAGATTTGGATGCTCCACCTCAGGTTGCTGTCAACACTGGTCTTAAAATTCTGCTGAATAAGGCTTTAGTTGTATTGTAACCACATACTGTTTTTTGTCATATCTTACACAATTAAACTGCTGTCACTCTGTTTCTTCTCTTCTGACTTCTGCAGCACCTGCCTGAATTAGTGGAAACTTCTAGTTCTATGCTTGTTAGCAATAAATATCTGAAAGCTTAACTTTCATTACATGGTAAAAAAAAAGACTATTGTAAAAATTTCGTAAATTTATAGCTGTAAATTGAAGTTAGTCTGTTGGAAAAATTTTCAGACAATCATTATATTTTCACTTTAATGAGGTACTCTGTTCTTTGAGACCTGATTGCTCACACAGTTAGAAATCTCTACATCACATTACTTGCAACTAATTATAATAATTTAACTTTATAGACAAATATTCAAAAATATAGTTGGTAATTATCATAATAATACCTCAGGGGTATTTATATGAGGTATTTCCTAAACGAACAATTTCTTTTTCAATAAATAAAACTTCAAAAATCAATCTTTCATTTGGAGTAAAATAGCTGAATAGACTTTTATGTAAATGCTTAAAATATTCTTAAAAGAACAAATATAAATAAAGGATTATTAGGGCTCCATCATTATGAAAGTATGCAGATTTAATTCTGTAAACCTCTGAATTCTGAAATAATTGATAATAATTATAAAGGTGATCTTATTATTAAAAGTAACAAAACAAATACTAGTATGTTTATTTCAACATATATCACGGTTGGAGGGGAACACATACCATAATTGCATAAAAGCTAATTTTCAAACCATGTTATTACTATACCATGCTAAATGGATTAATTTCAAAATGTTTTTCGAAGTCTATATGTGTCACATTTATTTAAAACATATGCATCAATTAATATCACAAACATTATGAATAAATTTGGGTGATAGATTTACTATATTTATATATGTCTATTAGTAATAATCATTGTTTCATAATTCAGAGGTTTTCAGAAATAGTGCAGCATTCTTTTCTAATGGTAAAGCCTTAACACTCTGTAGATATCACACACAAACATACACACACACACACACACACACACACACACACACTTGCATTAATGGTAAAATTTACTTTCTAAATTAACCACAGCCATCATTTAAAATTATTAACAAGTAATAAAAATATGTGAATATACCCCCGTTCTTTCTCAAGAATATCTTGCTGTAGTTATTTTTCTTTTGATAATGAGTTAATATGGTGTCTATATAATTTGTGATAATGAAGTAAATGATTTGTTATTATGATAGCAGTAAATAGTGCAAAAGGGTTCTTTGAATTCAAAAAATGCAACATTGTAAAATTTGATTTCCTGTTCATTACACCATGACATGACTAATGAGAAGGTAAGAAGTGTAACATAGATAACAGATATTTGTGGCACTTTTTATTGAATGGTATGAGATTTTGTTGTATAATCCAAAGTCTGATCAATTAAAAATGTATACTTTTATTAGTTTTTGAACTTTCTAAATAATGCTCTTGGACTTTGGTTGACTTTAGGTAGTTAAAATTATGAAAAGTAAAATATTATGTGAAGCAAAACCAACGGAAAGGTTCTTCTTCATGATTAGAGCTATTTTCTTTTGAAACTAACAGATATTGAATAATGTTTCTCTTTGATGTTTCATAAATCAACTTGTCTCTAGTAACAGAGTATTTCAAAAAGTTATATGACATTTATAATTTCTTGTTCTGCATGTTCTGATTTTAGGGTCTCTTTAATATTGATTTTTTAACTTGCAGCATTTGCCTGTTCAAATTTTACTATTGAAAGACGTGTGGTATTTTGTTAGAGACATTAGTAACTTTTTAAGCATAGTCGGATGTAATCCCTCTTACACAATGTAGTATTATTAGAATGCTCACATCTTCTAATGTAACATTTTCAGCTTCTTTGTATGCAAAACTCTTTTTTATTCGATACCTTTTATTTATATTTCAAATGTTTCCCAGTTTTCTATCCATAAATCTCCCCTTCTTCTATAAGGGTGTTCTCTCACTCATCCACTCACTCCTTCCTGAGTCCCTGCCCTGATATTCCCTTACACAGGGGGTCGAGCCTTGGCAGGACCAAGGGCTTCTCCTCCCACTGGTGCCCAACAAGGCCATCCTCTGCTACATATACACCAGGAGACATGGGACTGCCCACGTATACTCTTTGGATGGTGGTTTATTCCCTGGAAGCTCTGATTGGTTGGTATTGTTGTTCTTATGGGTTTGCAAACCCATTTTTCTTCTTCAATACTTTCTCTAACTCCTCCAGTGGGGACCCTGTTCTTGGCTCAATGGTTGGCTGCGAGGATCTGCCTCTGTATTTGTCAGGCTCCTGTCAGCATGCACTTCTTAGCATCAGCAATATTGTCTGGGTTTGGTGGCTGTATGTGTACAATCTGGATCCTCAGGTAGAGCAGTCTCTGGATGACCCTTCCTTCGGTCTCTGCTCCATACTTTGTCTCCATATTTCTTCCTATTATAGTAATACATATGAATCATATGTAGAAGTGGTACTTTTTCTACTTGTAGGATCTCTATAATGATCTCTGTCCTGTGTGTATTAATGTACATTCCTAAAGCCGTGTATGAGGTATTGAATTAATCTGTATTCAAACAAATATTTATTAACTCCTATTGATTTTGCAACAAGCAGTCAGTCTCAGAAGGATGAGGTGATTTCTTTGTGTAATTTTTATATCACCGATGAATGGTGATACTGCATATTATTTCATAGGAGTTTGGATAATACCCATGTCTTTTTTTTTTTTAATTTTTATTGTTTCTGGTTTTAGAGACAGAATCTTACTGTGCAGTTTAGGTTAACTCGAAACTCAAGACCCTCCAACATTCAACATCAGCATTCAGGGATTATGAGAATGTGCATCGCAGCATGTTTCAGTCTGTTAGTGATTGTTTCCTGTTGGGTTTCATAAAAATATAGATTATTAACATCTTTTCACATGATAATTTTGAATTTTCCATTTCAGTGGCTTGTTAATTCCCTCAAACTGACATTTCGTTTTCTTTAGTCATCTTTTCATTTGGTATTTCCCACTTCTATTATTAATATATATTCTTCTGTTACTTGTGATTCCGGAAGTCATATTTAAGATGCTTTTCTCATCCAATTTCATAAAAAGTTTATTTTAAATTATCTTCCAGCAGTTATATAACATTTGTTTATTTTTTAACACATTTTATTTGACTTTTCATATGGTGAAATGAATGAGTCTAAACAATTTCTTACATGGCAGCCAGCACCAGGTTCTCAGATGAAATCCACTTAATGTTTCTCAACAGTAAATAGGCAAGGAAAATATTTGACATATTTGCACAGACTGTATATGAGAGCCTCTTTGACAACAATTTATGTATTGAACAACTATAATATAAAAGGTGGAAAGATATTGAAAATGTTTGAACAACAGATAATTTAATTTGATATTAATTTTAAAGTAATTACTTTGCTTAATACATGAAGAATGACTTGAAGAAGAGAGAGACAGACAGACAGACAGTGAGAGAGAGAGAGATTTTGTGTTACTATAAATAATTCAACCAAGGAGAGATGTGAAAACATGATGGTAGAATAGCTCAGGAAGTATTTGAAATATGAAAAAAAAATTAAAGGCAGACTCAAGAGGATTTCTTCATAATGTAGGCCCAGTACATGTGATCAAACTACAAATTAGCCTCAGTATTTGGAATTTTTATTTTGAATAAAGATTATATTTATACTTCCTGAGAGGTACAGAGGTGATTATCGGTGGTGTTAGTGAATTGAAGTTTTATTTTGAGTGTGTACATATTGATTTTTATGAGACAGAAAGGGGGAAATTTGAGTAAAGAAAAAGTGTCACCATTAAAAATAAAAGAATAAATTCCAAAATTAATGACTCTCAAAAGTAAGGGCTGAGCATAGTTCTCTCTGGAAATCTCAGTATTCTAGAGCAATTAAAAGGAGTGGTGAGAGATTTCTATAGGCCAGCCAGGGCTAAATGGCAACTTAAGGTCAATAGAAACTGAATAGTAAAGCATAACATGAAGAAAAAGAAGAGGAGGAATGACGGTGCCTGTGCCGCCAGTGTGTGAATATCAGGCATAGGTCTGTGGGATTGAAAGAAAACACATACACGGGCCACCCGTTTTTAGAGAGTGCCCCAAGGTTTTACTGAGATCTCCTTATATACCCAAGGAAAAAGCCTTGGAAACAACAAGGCAGATGAAAATCCCCAACCAGGAAAACAGGAAAAGTCTGTGTGGTAGAGAGTCCCAGGCCCAATCAGGAGCATAAACAACTTCTTAACAACAACGAGCTGGAAGGCTCAGTGTGGGGGAAGGTTGCCATGGAAAGTCCTGGCATCAAATCAGTGGCCAAGAGCAGCTGCCAAGGGTGTTAACAACTTCTTACTATAGCAGGATAAAAGGCTCAGCGAGGGGGAAAGGAAACACCCAAAGGTAGGGCCCAACAATTTTCCCTTTTTTATTTTATTTTTTTAAGTAGCACCTGTCTTTGGATCAATCTGGGGTTCCAAAACTCTTTCCCATCTCTGAAAACCCTGCCAGACTCAGGGCTTCTGTCTTAGGCGAGTATGGTCCCAGAAGGTTGCCCTTCTTTGGCTAACTACTTGTTGTACAAACTGAGCCTAATTTGGGCACATGGATTGTTCCCAGCCAATGAAAACCAAACCTGTTTGGTTTCAGCCTGAGACTGGATCTGTTGGTACTTCAAAACAGCCCAAGGCCAGCTGCTAAGAGCGAGCAATCAAGATAAGCATTTAAATCTCCAACAACCTTGTTGCTATTAAGAACTTTAACAGGGGTTACACACCTAGAATGATAAAAGGTAGAACAAGATATAACATGGGTTTCCCAGAGGAAGTCCAATAGAGAGCAGTTTGTTGGTTGAGATTAAGAATGACCAACTGAATCTGAATTTTAATGCTATTCTGTACAGTCAATGTTGTGGCAACTTCTCCAGGACTTATCTACAGTCCCGACAACAGCTGCCAATTGAGATATGGCCACACCAGCCACTGTAGCAGTGGTGGCTGAAATGGCGATGGTAGCAATGTTTGTCACAGTAATGCCAATAGTTTCTTTTATGCCTGTAGAGTACCACTGCGAATCAGCCTTCATCCAGAGGTATGGGGGATCACACCAGGAACTCGAACCATCCATGTAGAATCTTCTTGTTCCCAGCAACTGGTCGGTAGGATAGGACCTGGAAGAACAATTGAGAATATCCTCCCTTGACACTGCCTTAGTCCCATTCCGAACCAAAAAGGAAAAGGAGTGCCAACATGCATGGCACAGATTTTAGATTTTTTTTTCTCTTCTTAATTGACCAACGTCTCAAATATTGAAAAGAAATATTGAATCTTTTCTGGAGCAGTAGTTACTCCCCAAAATTTAAAGCACATTGTAAGGGTAAAAGCTTGTAATAAAATTAAAATGTCTATATAATGAATAATATACACTGAAAGATTCAGTCTTAGCTTCTTCTATTGAAGTAATGACAAAATTTTTTTTTACGTAATGTAGGGCCAAGAGTGATTCCTCAAGGAAAAACTTTCTAATGGTATCACTTCATGGGCTCTCCAAAATTATAAGCAAGCTCACTAAATGGAAATCTTTCACAATCTCCAGGATGTAAAGAAAGAGCATAAAGACAATCTTTTAAATCTATAGTAATTGTATATGTATTTCTTGAAATAGCAGTTGGAGTGAGCAAACAGGCTGTAATGCTTTTATAAGTTCCATAGCCTCATCAACCTTTCCTAAATCCCATAACAATCTCCACCTGTTTGATTTTTTTAATTACAAATTTGTGTGAATTAGAATCTTGAGCCAGTCTGTGATCAAACTGTAAACTGTAGCCAATGTAACACAGTCCATCTTTACCAAAATCTTTAAGTTTCTCTTGTAACACCAGAGCACAACCATAACTTTGGAAAGCAAAACTCAACCTCCAACAAACCATCTATTCTCCAAAATCCAGTCTCTCCAAAACACCAAGATCATTCCTCATGCTTTAAAGTTTGACTGCCAATTCTTGCATATGAACAAATGATGGTGCGGGATAAAATTCCTCAACAAAGAGACATTGCCTTAATTCTTTCATAAGTCGGGTTTCTAGGATCAGAATTATATTAAAATATTATTCCAATTTAGGCCTGTTTGCATGGTTTGGGTCATGCCACAGATTGTCTAGAATGACTCCAGTTTTAAGCCAACTTTCTGTTACCAATGTTACAAAATTTTAACCATACCCAATAACTTAAAAGCCAGTAAACTAAAACCAAGAACTGTAGAGCATATTATACATTTAAAACTAATCAGAAACAGAAAATGAAGTGACTACACATATCTTTAATATTTAGATCAAACACCACTTTTACTTTTTCTAACTAATTATTTCTGGTTATGGGTTCCATAGGTAGGATATCTGGGTCCCTTTGCTGGGACATCATCTAAATTTTTCCCTCTATGTCTATTGTCTGTCCTTGGTACACCAAGCTGTCCATGTCTGTCAGTGTATGTCTGTGGTTTTTGTTTCATGTTGTTTAAATGTTTTACACTTCATGTTCAAAAGAAAAAATGGTAAAAAGTTTATCTGCCAGTCCCTCACACCTTGATTTGGTTTTAACTCACTTCAATAAGGGAACAAATGAATAAAAAGCAGTTTCAATCGGCCTTTGGAATCCTGCACCTGTAGCTCGGAGACTAGGTCAGCTGGAGAAGCTGCCCCAGGGGTTGAGCGTCTGAAGGAGCTGATCTTAAAGGCACCAGCATCTCCTCAGCTTCTATGGCAAGGCAGCTAATGGCTGTTTCTCTTAGAAAAATCCCTGACTTATTACTGGATTTAGCATGTGACAAGGTGCTTCTTTTCTTTTATTTACATTTTTTCAATCTTTATTAAATTAAGTATTTCTTATTTACATTTCGAGTGTATTTTAATCCCGCAGGCTTATGCCCAGTTCTCAGTGCCTTGTCAGTGTGGGTATCAACAGAAGAAGAAGAAGAAGAAGAAGAAGAAGAAGAAGAAGAAGAAGAAGAAGAAGAAGAAGAAGAAGAAGAAGAGGAGGAGGAGGAGGAGGAGGAGGAGGAGGAGGAGGAGGAGGAGGAGGAGGAGGAGGAGGAGGAGGAGGAGGAGGAGGAGGAGGAGGAGGAGGAGGAGGAGGAGGAAACAATAATAACAAATAATAACAACAACAAGGAGAAGAAGGAGTGGGAGGAAGGAAGAAGAAAAGAAGCAGAGAAAAATAGAGAGGTCAAGAAAAATCTAGATTACATGATTTGTGATTTATGTAATTTTGACGAATTTGTGATGTACTTCAATTTAATTTGTTTTTTATAATAGTAGATTTCAAGATATTCCTGGTTTCGGCCGCTGTGGAGAGCTCATAAGCAACACCCCACGAGCAAACTTGAGCCTCGGGACCGCAGGTAAGACCAAACTTTCTGCTGCAAGCAACCTGCCTGGTGAACTCAAGACACAGGCCCACAGGAACAGCTGAAGACCTGTAGATAGGAAAAACTACACTCCCGAAAGCAGAACACTCTGTCCGCATAACTGGCTGAAAGTAAACCGGAAAACAGGTCTACAGCACTCCTGACACACAGGCTTATAGGACAGTCTAGCCACTGTCAGAAATAGCAGAACAAAGTAACATTAGAGATAATCTGATGGCAAGAGGCAAGCACAGGAACCTAAGCAACAGAAACCAAGACTACATGGCATCATAGGAGCACAATTCTCCCACCAAAGCAAACACAGAATGTCCAAACACACCAGAAAAGTAAGATCTAGTTTCAAAATCATATTTGATCATGATGCTGGAGGACTTCAAGAAAGACATGAAGAACTCCCTTAGAGAAACACAGGAAAACATAAAGAACCAAGTAGAAGCCCATAGAGAGGAATCACAAAAATCCCTGAAAGAATTCCAGGAAAACACAATCAAACAATTGAAGGAATTAAAAATGGAAATAGAAGCAATCAAGAAAGAACACATGGAAACAACCCTGGATATAGAAAAGCAAAGGAAGAGACAAGGAGCAGTAGATAGAAGCATCACCAACAGAATACAAGAAATAGAAGAGAGAATCTCAGGAGCAGAAGATTCCTAAAAATCATCGACTCAACAGTCAAAGATAATGTAAAGCGGAAAAAGCTACTGGTCCAAAACATACAGGAAATCCAGGACTCAATAAGAAGATCAAACCTAAGGATAATAAGTATAGAAGAGAGTGAAGATTCCCAGCTCAAAGGACCAGTAAATATCTTCAACAAAATCATAGAAGAAAACTTCCCTAACCTAAAAAAAGAGATACCCATAGGCATACAAGAAGCCTACAAAACTCCAAATAGATTGGACCAGAAAAGAAACACCTCCTGACGCATAATAGTCAAAACACCGAATGCACAAAATAAAGAAAGAATATTAAAAGCAGTAAGGGAGGGTTGGGGATTTAGCTCAGTGGTAGAGCACTTGCCTAGCAAGCACAAGGCCCTGGGTTTGGTCCCCAGCTCCAGAAAAAAAAAAAAAGCAGTAAGGGAAAAAGGTCAAGTAACATATAAAGGCAGACCTATCAGAATCACACCACATTTTTCGCCAGAGACCTTGAAAGCCAGAAGATCCTGGACAGATGTCATACAGACCCTAAGAGAACACAAATGCCAGCCCAGGTTACTGTATCCTGCAAAACTCTCAATTAACATAGATGGAGAAACCAAGATATTCCATGACAAAACCAAATTTACACAATATCTTTCTACAAATCTAGTACTACAAAGGATAATAAATGGTAAAGCCCAACATAAGGAGGCAAGCTACACCCTAGAAAAAGCAAAGAAACTAATCGTCTTGGCAACAAAACAAAGAGAAAAAAAGCACACAAACATAACCTCACATCCAAATATGAATAAAACAGGAAGCAATAATCACTATTCCTTAACATCTCTCAACATCAATGTTCTCAACTCCCCAATAAAAAGGCATAGATTAACAAAGTGGATACAAAATGAGGACCCTGAATTCTGCTGCCTACAGGAAACACACCTCAGAGACAAAGAAAGACACTACCTCAGAGTGAAAGGCTGGAAATCAATTTTCCAAGCAAATGGTCAGAAGAAGCAAGCTGGAGTAGCCATTCTAATATCAAATAAAATCAATTTTCAACTAAAAGTCATCAAAAAAGATAAGGAAAGACACTTCATATTCATCAAAGGAAAAATCCACCAAGATGAACTCTCAATTCTAAATATCTATGCCCAAATACAAGGGCACCTACATACGTAAAAGAAACCTTACTAAACCTCAAAACACACATTGCAACTCACACAATAATAGTAGGAGATTTCAACACCCCACTCTCATCAATGGACTGATCATGGAAAAAGAAATTAAACAGAGACGTAGATAGACTAAGAGAAGTCATGAACCAAAAGGACTTAACAGATATTTATAGAACATTCTATCCTAAAGCAAAAGGATATACCTTCTTCTCAGCTCCTCATGGTACTTTCTCCAAAATTGACCATAGAATTGGTCAAAAAAAGGGCCTCAACAGATACAAAAAGATAGAAATAATCCCATGCATGCTATCAGACCACCACGGCCTAAAGCTGGTCTTCAATAAGAATAAGGGAAGAACGCCCACATATATGTGGAAGTTGAACAATGCTCTACTCAACGATAACCTGGTGAAAAAAGAAATAAAGAAAGAAATTAAAGACTTCTTAGAATTTAATGAAAATGAAGGTACATCATACCCAAACTTATGGGACTCAATGAAAACTGTGCTAAGAGGAAAACTCATAGCGCTGAGTGCCTGCAGAAAGAAACAGGAAAGAGCATATGTCAGCAGCTTGACTCCACACCTAAAAGCTCTAGAACAAAAAGAAGCAAATACACCCAGGAGGAGTAGAAGGTAGGAAATAATCAAAATTAGAGCTGAAATCAGCCAAGTAAAACAAAAAGGACCATAGAAAGAATCACCAGAACCAAAAGTTGGTTTTTTGAGAAAATCAACAAGATAGATAAACCCTTAGCCAGACTAACGAGAGGACACAAAGAGTGCTTCCAAATTAACAAATTAAGAAATGAAAAGGGAGACATAACTACAGATTCAGAGGAAATTCAAAAAATCATCAGATCTTATATAAAATATAAAAGCCTATATTCAACAAAACTTGAAAATCTGCAGGAAATGGAAAATTTCCTAGACAGATACCAGGTACCGAAGTTAAATCAGGAACAGATTAACCAGTTAAACCCCTATAACTCCTAAGGAAATAGAAGCAGCCATCAAAGGTCTCCCAAACAAAAAAAGAGCCTGACGTCCAGACGGGTTTAGTGCAGAATTCTATCAGACCTTCAGAAGACCTCATACCAATACTATCCAAACTATTCCACAAAATTGAAACAGATGGAGCACTACCAATTCTTCTATGAAGCCACAATTACTCTTATACCTAAACCACACAAAGACCCAACAAAGAAAGAGAACTTCAGATCAATTTCCCTTATGAATATCGATGCAAAAATACTCAATAAAATTCTGGCAAACCGAATCCAAGAGCACATCAAAACAATCATCCACCATGATCAAGTAGGCTTCATCCCAGGCATGCACGGATGGTTTAATATACGGAAAACCATCAACGTGATCCATTATATAAACAAACTGAAAGAACAAAACCACATGATCATTTCATTAGATGCTGAGAAAGCATTTGACAAAATTCAACACCCCTTCATGATAAAAGTCCTGGAAAGAATAGGAATTAAAGGCCCATACCTAAACATAGTAAAAGCCATATACAGCATACCAGTTGCTAACATTAAACTAAATGGAGAGAAACTTGAAGCAATCCCACTAAAATCAGGGACTAGACAAGGCTGCCCACTCTCTCCCTACTTATTCAATATAGTTCTTGAAGTTCTAGCCAGAGCAATCAGACAACAAAAGGAGGTCAAGGGGATACAGATTGGAAAAGAAGAAGTCAAAATATCACTATTTGCAGATGATATGATAGTATACTTAAGTGATCCCAAAAGTTCCACCAGAGAACTACTAAAGCTGATAAACAACTTCAGCAAAGTGGCTGGGTATAAAATTAACTCAAATAAATCAGTAGCCTTCCTCTATACAAAAGAGAAACAAGCCGAGAAAGAAATTAGGGAAACGACACCCTTCATAATAGACCCAAATAATGTAAAATACCTCGGTGTGACTTTAACCAAGCAAGTAAAAGATTTGTACAACAAGAACTTCAAGACTCTGAAGAAAGAAATTGAAGAAGACCTCAGAAGATGGAAAGATCTCCCATGCTCATGGATTGGCAGGATTAATATAGTAAAAATGGCCATTCTGCCAAAAGCGATCTACAGATTGAATGCAATCCCCATCAAATTACCAATCCAATTCTTCAAAGAGTTAGACAGAACAATTTGCAAATTCATCTGGAATAACAAAAAACCCAGGATAGCTAAAACTATCCTCAACAATAAAAGGACTTCAGGGGGAATCTCTATCCCAGAACTCAAGCAGTATTACAGAGCAATAGTGATAAAAACTGCATGGTATTGGTACAGAGACAGACAGATAGAACAATGGAACAGAATTGAAGACCCAGAAATGAACCCACACACCTATGGGCACTTGATTTTTGACAAAGGAGCCAAAACCATCCAATGGAAAAAAGATAGCATTTTCAGCAAATGGTGCTGGTTCAACTGGAGGTCAACATGTAGAAGAATGCAGATCGATCCATGCTTATCACCCTGTACAAAGCTTAAGTCCAAGTGGATAAAGAACCTCCACATCAAACCAGATACACTCAAACTAATAGAAGAAAAACTAGGGAAGCATTTGGAACACATAGGCACTGGAAAAAATTTCCTGAACAAAACACCAATGGCTTATGCTCTAAGTCAAGAATCGACAAATGGGATCTCATAAAACTGCAAGCTTCTGTAAGGCAAAGGACACTGTGGTTAGGACAAAACGGCAACCAACAGATTGGGAAAAGATCTTTACCAATCCTACAACAGATAGAGGGCTTATATCCAAAATATACAAAGAACTCAAGAAGTTAGACCACAGGGAGACAAATAACCCTATTAAAAAATGGGGTTCAGAGCTAAACAAAGAATTCACAGCTGAGGAATGCCGAATGGCTGAGAATCACCTAAAGAAATGTTCAACATCGTTAGTCATAAGGGAAATGCAAATCAAAACAACCCTGAGATTTCACCTCACACCAGTGAGAATGGCTAAGATCAAAAACTCAGGTGACAGCAAATGCTGGCGAGGATGTGGAGAAAGGGGAACACTCCTCCATTGTTGGTGGGATTGCAGACTGGTACAACTATTCTGGAAATCAGTCTGGAGGTTCCTCAGAAAACTGGACATTGAACTGCCTGAGGATCCAGCTATACCTCTCCTGGGCATATACCCAAAAGATGCCCCAACATATAAAAAAGACACGTGCTCCACTATGTTCATCGCAGCCTTATTTATAATAGCCAGAAGCTGGAAAGAACCCAGATGTCCTTCAACAGAGGAATGGATACAGAAAATGTGGTACATCTACACAATGGAATATTACTCAGCTATCAAAAACAATGACTTTATGAAATTCGTAGGCAAATGGTTGGAACTGGAAAATATCATACTGAGTGAGCTAACCCAATCACAGAAAGACATACATGGTAT